>NC_053022.1:251477682-251777682 GCF_003073215.2 Triticum urartu | reverse complement strand
GGTCAAGACATGATGCTAAATTTTATTGTATGAGATGATCATGTTTTGTAACCAAGTTATCGGCAACTGGCAGGAGCCATATGGTTGTCGCTTTATTGTATGCAATGCAATCGCGCTGTAATGCTTTACTTTATCACTAAGCGGTAGCGATAGTCGTGGAAGCATAAGATTGGCGAGACGACAACGATGCTACGATGGAGATCAAGGTGTCGCGCCGGTGACGATGTGATCACCATGACGGTGCTTCGGAGATGGAGATCACAAGCACAAGATGATGATGGCCATATCATATCACTTATATTGATTGCATGTGATGTTTATCTTTTATGCATCTTATCTTGCTTTGATTGACGGTAGCATTATAAGATGATCTCTCACTAAATTATCAAGAAGTGTTCTCCCTGAGTATGCACCGTTGCGAAAGTTCTTCGTGCTGAGACACCACGTGATGATCGGGTGTGATAGGCTCTACGTTCAAATACAACGGGTGCAAAACAGTTGCACACGCGGAATACTCAGGTTATACTTGACGAGCCAAGCATATACAGATATGGCCTCGGAACACGGAGACCGAAAGGTCGAGCGTGAATCATATAGTAGATATGATCAACATAGTGATGTTCACCAATGAAACTACTCCATCTCACGTGATGATCGGACATGGTTTAGTTGATTTGGATCACGTAATCACTTAGAGGATTAGAGGGATGTCTATCTAAGTGGGAGTTCTTAAGTAATATGATTAATTGAACTTAAATTTATCATGAACTTAGTCCTGGTAGTATTAGCATATCTATGTTGTAGATCAATAGCTCGCGTTGTTGCCTTCCCTATGTTTTTTGATATGTTCCCTAGAGAAAATTGTGTTGAAAGATGTTAGTAGCAATGATGCGGATTGGATCCGTGATATGAGGTTTATCCTCATTGCTGCACAGAAGAATTATGTCCTTGATGCACCGCTAGGTGAACGGACCTATTGCAGGAGCAGATGCAGACGTTATGAACGTTTGGCTAGCTCAATATGATGACTACTTGATAGTTTAGTGCACCATGCTTAATGGCTTAGAATCGGGACTTCAAAGACGTTTTGAACGTCATGGACCATATGAGATGTTCCAGGAGTTGAAGTTAATATTTCAAGCAAATACCCGAGTTGAGAGATATGAAGTCTCCAACAAGTTCTATAGCTAAAAGATGGAGGAGAATCGCTCAACTAGTGAGCATGTGCTCAGATTGTCTGGGTACTACAATCGCTTGAATCAAGTGGGAGTTAATCTTCCAGATAAGATAGTGATTGACAGAATTCTCTAGTCACCATCACCAAGTTAGTAGAACTTCGTGATGAACTATGATATGCAAGGGATAACGGAAACGATTCCCAAGCTCTTCGTAATGCGGAAATTGACGAAGGTAGAAATCGAGAAAAACATCAAGTGTTGATGGTAGACAAGACCACTAGTTTCAAGAAAAGGGCAGAGGGAAGAAGGGGAACTTCAAGAAGAACAGCAAGCAAGTTGCTGCTCAAGTGAAGAAGCCCAAGTCTGGTCCTAAGCCTGAGACTAAGTGTTTCTACTGCAAAGGGACTGGTCACTGGAAGCGGAACTACCCCAAGTGATTGGCAGATAAGAAGGATGGCAAAGTGAACATAAGTATATTTGATATACATGTTATTGATGTGTACTTTACTAGTGTTTATAGAAACCCCTCAGTATTTGATACTAGTTCAGTTGCTAAGATTAGTAACTCGAAACGGGAGTTGCAGAATAAACAGAGACTAGTTAAGGGTGAAGTGACGATGTGTGTTGGAAGTGGTTCCAAGATTGATATGATCATCATCGCACACTCCCTATACTTTCGGGATTAGTGTTGAACCTGAATAAGTGTTATTTGGTGTTTGTGTAAGCATGAATATGATTTGATCATGTTTATTGTAATACGGTTATTCATTTAAGTAAGAGAATAAATTGTTGTTCTGTTTACATGAATAAAACCTTATATGGTTACACACCCAATGAAAATAGTTCGTTGGATCTCGATCGTAGTGATACACATAATCATAATATTGAAACCAAAAGATGCAAAGTTAATAATGATAGTGCAACTTATTTGTAGCACTGCCGTTTAGGTCATATTGGTGTAAAGCGCATGAAGAAACTCCATGCTGATGGGATTTTGGAATCACTTGATTATGAATCACTTGATGCTTGCGAACCATGCCTCATGGGCAAGATGACTAAGACTCCGTTCTCCGGAGCGAGCAACTGACTTATTGGAAATAATACATACTGATGTATGCGGTCCGATGAGTGTTAAGGCTCACGGCAAGTATCGTTATTTTCTGAACTTCACAGATGATTTGAGCAGATATGGGTATATCTACTTGATGAAACATAAGTCTGAAACATTTGAAAAGTTCAAAGAATTTCAGAGTGAAGTGGAAAATCATCGTGAACAAGAAAATAAAGTTTCTACGATCTGATCGCGGAGACAAATATTTGAGTTACGAGTTTGGTCTTCAATTAAAACAATGTGGAATAGTTTCACAAACTCATGCCACCTGGCAACACGCAGCATAATGGTGTGTCCTGAATGTCATAACCGTACTTTATTAGATATGGTGCGATCTATGATGTCTCTTACCGATCTACCACTATCGTTTTGGGGTTATGCATTAGAGACAGCTGCATTCACGTTAAATAGGGCACCATCTAAGTCCGTTGAGACGACACAATCTGAACTGTGGTTTGGCAAGAAACCAAAGTTGTCGTTTCTTAAAGTTTGGGGTTGTGATGCTTATATGAAAAAGTTTCATCCTAATAAGCTCAAACCCAAATCGGAGAAATATGTCTTCATAGGATACCCAAAGGAGACTGTTGGGTACACCTTCTATCACAAATCCGAAGGCAAGACTTTTGTTGCTAAATTCAGAGTTTTTCTAGAGAAGGAGTTTCTCTCGAAAGAAGTGAGTGGGAGGAAAGTAGAACTTGATGAGGTAACTGTACCTGCTCCCTTATTGGAAAGTAGTTCATCACAGAAATCTGTTCCTGTGACTACTACACCAATTAGTGAGGAAGCTAATGATGATGATCATGTAACTTCAGATCAAGTTACTACCGAACCTCGTAGGTAAACCAGAGTGAGATCCGCACCAGAGTGGTACGGTAATCCTGTTCTGGAGGTCATGTTACTTGACCATGACGAACCTACGAACTATGAGGAAGCGATGATGAGCCCAGATTCCGCAAAATGGCTTGAGGCCATGAAATCTGAGATGAGATCCATGTATGAGAACAAAGTATGGACTTTGATTGACTTGCCCAATGATCGGCGAAGCCATTGAGATTAAATGGATCTTCAAGAGGAAGACAGACGCTGATAGTAGTGTTACTATCTACAAAGCTAGAATTGTCGCAAAAGTTTTCGACAAGTTCAAGGTGTTGACTACGATGAGAGTTTCTCACTCGTATCTATGCTTAAGTCTGTCCGAATCATGTTAGCAATTGCCGCATTTTATGAAATCTGGCAAATGGATAAACAAAACTGCATTCCTTAATGGATTTATTAAAGAAGAGTTGTATATGATGCAACCAGAAGGTTTTGTCGCAATCCTAAAGGTGTTAACAAAATGTGCAAGCTCCAGCGATCCATCTATGGACTGGTGCAAGCATCTCGGAGTTGGAATATACGCTTTGATGAGTTGATCAAAGCATATAGTTTTATACAGACTTGTGGTGAAGCCTGTATTTACAAGAAAGTGAGTGGGAGCACTACAACATTTCTGATAAGTATATGTGAATGACATATTGTTGATCGGAAATAATGTAGAATTATTCTGCAAAGCATAAAGGAGTGTTTGAAAGGAATTTTCCAGAAAAAGACCTCGGTGAAGCTGCTTACATATTAAGCATCAAAATCTATAGAGATAGATCAAGACGCTTGATAAGTTTTTTCAATGAGTACATACCTTGACAATATTTTGAAGTAGTTCAAAAATGGAACAGTCAAAGAAAGAGTTCTTGGCTGTGTTACAAGGTATGAAATTGAGTAAGACTCAAAGCCTGACCACGGCAGAAGATAGAAATAGAATGAAAGTCATTCCCTATGCCTCAGCCATAGGTTCTATAAAGTATGCCATGCTGTGTACCAGATCTATTGTATACCCTACACTGTGTTAAGCAAGGGAGTACAATAGTAATCTAAGAGTAGATCACTGGACAGCGGTCAAAATTATCCTTAGTGGAATAAGGAAATATTTCTCAATTGTGGAGGTGACAAAAAGGTTCGTCATAAAAAGTTACGTCGATGCAAGTTTTGACACAGATCTGGATGACTCTAAGTCTCGATCTAGATACATATTGAAAGTGGGAGCAATAATCTAGAGTAGCTCCGTGCAGAGCATTATTGACATAGAAATTCGCAAAATACTTACGGATCTGAATATGACAGACCCGTTGACTAAAATTATCTCACAAGCAAAACATGATCACACCTTAGTACTCTTTGGGTGTTAATCACATAGCAATGTGAACTAGATTACTGACTCTAGTAAACCCTTTGGGTGTTGATCACATATCGATGTGAACTATGGGTGTTAATCACATGGTGATGTGAACTATTGCTGTTAAATCACATGGCGATGTGAACTAGATTATTGACTCTAGTGCAAGTGGGAGACTGAAGGAAATATGCCCTAGAGGCAATAATAAAGTTATTATTTATTTCCTTATATCATGATAAATGTTTATTATTCATGCTAGAATTGTATTAACCGGAAACATAATACAAGTGTGAATACATAGACAAACAGAGTGTCACTAGTATGCCTCTACTTGACTAGCTCGTTAATCAAAGATGGTTATGTTTCCTAACCATGGACAAAGAGTTGTTATTTGATTAACGGGATCACATCATTAGGTGAATGATCTGATTGACATGACCCATTCCATTAGCTTAGCACCCGATCGTTTAGTATGCTGCTATTGCTTTCTTCATGACTTATACATGTTCCTATGACTATGAGATTATGCAACTCCCGTTTGCCAGAGGAACACTTTGTGTGCTACCAAACGTCACAACGTAACTGGGTGATTATAAAGGAGCTCTACAGGTGTCTCCAAAGGTACATGTTGGGTTGGCGTATTTCGAGATTAGGATTTGTCGCTCCGATTGTTGGAGAGGTATCTCTGGGCCCTCTCGGTAATGCACATCACTTAAGCCTTGCAAGCATTGCAACTAATGAGTTAGTTGCGGGATGATGTATTACAGAACGAGTAAAGAGACTTGCCAGTAACGAGATTGAACTAGGTATTTGGAATACCGACGATCGAATCCCGGGCAAGTAACATACCAATGACAAAGGGAACAACGTATGTTGTTATGCGGTCTGACCGATAAAGATCTTCGTAGAATATGTAGGAGCCAATATGGGCATCTAGGTCCCGCTATTGGTTATTGACCGGACACATGTCTCGTTCATGTCTGCATTGTTCTCGAACCCGTAGGGTCCGCACGCTTAAGGTTACGATGACAGTTATATTATGAGTTTATGCATTTTGATGTACCGAAGGTTGTTTGGAGTCCCGGATGTGATCACGGACATGACGGGGAGTCTCGAAATGGTCGAGACATAAAGATTGATATATTGGAAGCCTATGTTTGGATATCGGAAGTGTTCCGGGTGAAATCGGGATTTTACCGGAGTACCGGGAGGTTACCGGAACCCCCCGGGAGCTAAATGGGCCATGATGGGCCTTAGTGGAAAAGAGAAGAGGCAGCCCTACATGGGCCGCGTGCCCCTCCCCTCCCTTGGTCCGAATAGGACAAGGAGAGGGGCCCGGCCCCTCTCTCTCTTTTCCCCCCTCCGCGAATCCTATTCCAACTAGGATTGGGGGGGGGGGATCCTACTCCCAGAGGGAGTAGGACTCTCCTGGCGCGCCCTCCTTGGCCGGCCGCCTCCCCCCCTCTAGTCCTTTATATACGGAGGCAGGGGCACCCCAGAGACACACAAGTTGATCCACATGATCTATTACTTAGCCGTGTGCGGCGGCCCCAGCCACCATAGTCCTTGATAATATTGTAGCGGTGCTTAGGCGAAGCCCTGCAGCAGTAGTACATCAAGATCGTCACCACGCCGTCGTGCTGACAGAACTCTTCCCCGACACTTTGCTGGATCGGAGTCCGGGGATCATCATCGAGCTGAACGTGTGCTAGAACTCGGAGGTGTCGTAGTTTCGGTGCTTGATCGGTCGGATCATGGAGACGTACGACTACATCAACCAAACGCTTCCGTTGTCAATCTACTAGGTATGTAGATCATACTCCCCTTCTCGTTGCTATGCATCACCATGATCTTGCGTGTGCGTAGGAATTTTTTTGAAATTACTACGTTCCCCAACAGTGTTACCCCTTGAAAGGAGGTTTTGCTGCGGCGGATTCTTGCTGAGTTTATCCCCATGTGATGGATTGTATCCTGATATATCAGGTTTAGTCCACTGCCGCCGTCCATAAGGACATTTGAAAACCGGAGTCCGCCAATTATTGGATCGAGTATCAAGGCAGTCCAGCCTGTATTCTTGATATTTCTAGAATAATCTAGCTGATCGAAGATGATTGGTTTTGACAACCAGTGGCGGGACCCTTTGGGGATAGGTCGTGTGGTGCGTACCTTTATGGGCGCCGCACGTTTTGTTATGTAAAGTAAGTTCACTATTTTTACTTCTTGTGGGAAGTTCTTTTGTTTCCTGGTGCTCTGCTTTTGGGGTTCATCCTCGTCTTCGCTTGGTGTGTCGAGCCCCTTGTGTTCGGCATTGAGTCTGCCGGATTGTTTAAAAACCCAACAATCTCTGTGGGTATGGTTAGCAGGCTTCCCGGGAGTACTGTGTATCTGACATATCCTGTCCAGGATTTTATTTAAGTTGGATGGATCGTCCCTGTTATCCTGGAGGGGTGGTTTTGTCTGATTTTGTCGTGAACCTTTGAATCCGGCATTGACTGCCGTGCTCTTCGGACTTTTTTCCTTAGTCCGACGACGGTCCTTGTTGCGTCGTGGTTTTCCGTTTCCATCCCTAGTTTCGGATGTACTTGGGTCGCTGGGGCTGCACCTTGCCAACCAGCTGTCCTCTCTTGCACAAAAGCGGGTCATGAGGCTTGTTAGTGCGGCCATTGTTCCTGGCTTTTCTTGGCCGAGGTGTCTGGCGAGCCATTCGTCTTGGACGTTATGCCTGAAAGCTGCTAAGGCTTCGGCGTCCGGACAGTCGACTATCTGATTCTTTTTAGTGAGGAATCTATTCCAGAACTGCTGAGCTGATTCTCCGGGCTGTTGAGTTATGTGACTAAGATCGTCTGCATCCGGAGGGCGAACATAGGTCCCTTGAAAATTTGCTCGGAAAGCATCCTCGAGCTCTTCCCAACTTCCAATTGTGTTTTCAGGAAGGCTTTTAAGCCAATGCATGGCTGGCCCTTTAAGCTTAAGGGGTAAATACTTTATGGCGTGGAGATCATCTCCTCTAGCCATGTGTATGTGGAGGATATAATCCTCGATCCAGACTCCAGGGTCTGTTGTTCCATCATATGCCTCTATGTTTACGGGTTTGAATCCCTCTGGAAATTCATAGTCCAGGACCTCATCGGTGAAACATAGGGGGTGTGCGGCACCCCTGTATTTGGGTGTGCCGGATTCGGATGATGGCTTTATTGCATTGCTTACGAGCGCTTGCTTTCTTGGCCCATAAATGGACCTAACTGGGCCATGATGCGAATCCTTAAGTGGGTCGCATGCCGATTTAGGTGCGGCGCCGCTTGCCGCTTTATGGGGTCATCTATCCGACCGTGTGGCTTTTTCATTTTTTGAATGCGAGGGCTCTAGGGCCTCTTTGTCGAATTCAGGCAGTACCTTTCTTTTCGGATAGCTTTTAGTGCGGCGACTGTCGCCGTATTTACCTGCGGTATTGATTACTTTGCTCCATCTAATCCGGAGTGCATCTTCTGCTGTTTTTAGCTTCCGCTTCTGCTTTTTTAGGCTGCGTGCAGTTGCAACGAGCCTCTCGTGGAGATTCTTCTGCTCCATAGGTTTATCCGGCGTGAGGTCGTCCGGAATGCCGTTTTCGCCGGAGGAGGGATGTTCGGTTTCTCTATCCGTGTTGCCCTGTTCGGACGGTTGCTCTAAGGCTTGCTCGTCTTCTACCGGCTCGTCCTGCTCTATGGCTGGGTTTTTGTCGAGACGGGGTTTGGGTCGGCGTTTGCGTCGACGCTTTGATTGCTTTTCGGGGGGTCGATCTCCCGTCCCATCCCCTTTTTCCTCGTTGTCGCTTCCTTTAGGGGTATCCACCATGTACACATCGTGAGATGAGTTGGCTGTCCAATGCCCTATGGGTGTTGGTTTATTGGTATCTCCTGCATCGTCATCCATGCTGTCGATGTCTCCGGCGTCAAAGTTGAGCACGTTGTTTAAATTGTCGACAGTGGCTACCAAGTGGGTGGTGGGTGGGCTTTGAATTTCTTCATCGTCCGTATCCCATCCTCGCTGACCGTAGTTCGGCCAGGGCTCTCCTGATAACGAGAGAGACTTGAGAGAGTTCAGGATATCGCCACAAGGCGAGTGCTGAAAGATGTCTGCGGCGGTGAACTCCATTATCGGCGCCCAATCGGATTCGATCAGCAGGGGCGCGGGGGGTTCGGAGTTCGGAAAGGAGTCCGGATCCTCGGAGTCATGGATTATGCAGAGTGCGGGGCTAGCGTTCGGCTCGATCGCCTTTGAGATCGAAGCCCCCAAGGTGACGTCCAACCGCTCATCCTCGATTGGCGCAATAAGCTCCGAGTTAGGGGTCGGAACCGATGCGTGTGCGGCCTCCAGGACACTGTCCGGAGGCAGAGCTAGATCATGCCCCTCGAGATAGTGCGGCGCGCTTGGCTGTGGCTCAGACCCGTCGAAGATCAAGTCTCCGCGGATGTCAGCCGTGTAGTTTAATCTTCCAAACCTGACTTGATGGCCAGGGGCATAGCTTTCGATCTGCTCCAGGTGGCCGAGCGAATTGGCCCGCAGAGCGAAGCCGCCGAAGACGAAGATCTGTCAGGGGAGCAAAGTCTCACCCTGGACCGCATCGTTGTTGATGACCAAAGGAGCCATCGGGCCTAAAGGCGACGACACAGAGGAACTCTCAATGAAAGCACCAATGTCGGTGTCAAAACCGGCGGATCTCGGGTAGTGGGTCCCGAACTATGCGTCTAGGCCGGATGGTAACAGGAGGCAGGGAACACGATGTTTTACCCAGGTTTGGGCCCTCTTGATGGAGGTAAAACCCTACATCCTGCTTGATTAATATTGATGATATGGGTAGTACAAGAGTAGATCTACCACGAGATCAAGGAGGCTAAACCCTAGAAGCTAGCCTACGGTATGATTGTTGTATATGGAGTTTTTTGCCTACGGACTACAACCCTCCGGTTTATATAGACACCAGATAGGGTTAGGGTTACATAGAGTCGGTTACAATGGTAGGAGATCTTGAATATCTGCATCGCCAAGCTTGCCTTCCACGCCAAGGAAAGTCCCATCCGGACACGGGACGAAGTTTTCAATCTTGTATCTTCATAGTCCAGGAGTCCGGCTGAAGGTATAGTCCGGCTACCCGAACACCCCCTAATCCAGGACTCCCTCAGCGTCCTAGAAGGAAACGCCTTGAAACCCGGCGGTTCGAAACTCATCTCCTCCGTTGGACTGGTGGTGTCGTGTGGCGCAACTCCGGTGGGCCGCGTAGTGCCTAGCCCGACTATTTAAGTCGACCGGCGACATCGAAAACCTATCATCCATCTACATTTTCCTCCTGTCCGTCATCGCCGCCACTTTCTACTCAACCCGTCTGCCTAATAGCCATGCCTCCACGCCGCCGGGTGAGGAGCGAGCTATTCTGATGCCGGAGCGCCTGCTCGAGCTCCTTGAGCAGATCCGGGCTAGGCACAAAGCCTGGATCGCCGCGGGGCTACCTTCAGATGCAGTGGATCTAGAGGAGGAGGATGTGGGGGACGCTGGCGACGGGGATCTGCAGGCGAAGCAGCAGGCCATTCTCGATTCCCTTCGGTCGGATTGGGTTGCGGAGGCCAGACGCTGTCGCCAGCAAGAGATGGAGGCGTAGCAGGCCGTGGAGGGGGCGGAGATGCTCGTCTACATGGATGAGGCCGAACAGGAGGAGGATGAGCTGGAGCCCTCCTACCCGCCCGTCCAGCCGGTGTCCGACACCGTCGTCGTGGACATCTCGGACGATGAAGAGTAGTTAGGGTAGTACGTAGGATTTCTTTTGCATGCTTTGTATGGATTTAAGGGATGAAATATGAGAGAGGTGGATGCAAAGTGAATAATTTGAGGCGTGACCGGTCACAGCGCGGACGTGCCCGATCGCGTCCGCGGGCATTTATGGGGCCGGATTTGCAAAGTCCGGCTGTAGATGCTCTAAAAACGATGGGCCTGGCTAACAGCCAGTCGACTGAAAACAGTTTTGTGACAAGTCGAGTTTAACTAAATTGTTGAATCAAGATCCAACGGATCCTGGATCATCTTCTACCCCGGGCCAATGCACCGTTTATCCTCTTCCTTGAGTGCCGCCAATCCTGCCTAGGCCAAACTGCCAGCCTCCGCCACACGTGGCCGGCGGCGCTCTAGCGCTAGTCTAGCCGCCTCACCCTCCCCCCAACCACGACCCATCGCGGTACTGCCGCCCCCTATCCCACCCCGGGCCATCCCTATAGCCCCAGCAATGACCGATTTCTTTATCCGGTGAACTTGCACCACCGCCGTGCTACCACCCCCACCACGCTGGCTAACAATAGATCATGGGGAAGCTTCTCCAGCGAGCCAGCGGCTGCTTTTTCCCTCCCTCCGACACATGTTACTTTCCAGCGAAAATCAACTAACCCAAATTGGATTTTCAGACGACTCGCGTTTAGTTATTGTGAAAAACAATACTTTGGACGCCATCACTCCGCCGTGCACGCTCTATTAATGGTCATTTGTTTTACAAGTTGATTAAGCTCAACTGGCATGACAATGTCATAAAAACTCTAGAGTACTAATTTTTTTAGGAAACTAACAAAGTTTTACTACATAATAGTACGCATTAGTATTTTCCTTAAGAAATACACCTATGTACAGTGAGGGGAGAGTAGGCCCAGTTATTTTTATATATATTTTTAAAACGAGACAAAAAATTTGCCTTTTTATTTACTACTTCTATAAAAGCACGAGAGGACGGAGAACCAATTCATCTCATCCATTCAATCGAAAGATCTAACGATCCAAATTATCTGAATGTTTGGCATCAAACACCACGGTTAGCTCAGCCCACTAATCCCACGATCGACCCCGTCATTCGTCCCCCCAGGCTCGAGGAAAAAAAACACGAGAGCCCCACGCTCTCCCGTCGGTTGCTCTATCCTCCTCACGCCATCCCTGCCGCCGCCCTCCCCCCTCCCCTCGCCGCCAGCCATGGCCTCCCCCTCCCCAATGCTGCCCTCCTCCCCCTCCACCCACCGCCACCAATCCTCCTCACCCCACCTCAGCCAGCTCCACCTCCACCTCCACCCCCGCCTTCATAGCCAGAATCCCCCCTCCCGCCTCTCCCTCCTCCGCTCCCTCCCACTCCGCCCCGCCTTGCCATTCCCCCCCCCCCCCCCCCCCCCCCCCCCCCCCCCCCCCCCCCCCCCCACAATGGCGACGACGGCGGCGGTGGCAACAACAGCGGCGGCCGCGGCCGCCGCGAAACAGGGGACGGCGGCGGCCAGTGCGGAGGCGCTGTTCGTGCTGGCGCGGGCGGGGAGGAAGCTCTCCAGCCTGCCGGCGGACGTCACCGCGGCCTTGGAGGGCGGCCGCGTCACGGGCGACATCGTGCGGTGCTTCGCGGAGATGGAGCGATCGTCGCTGCTCCGCTGGCTGCTGGGCTTCAGAGGGTTCAGCGAGTACCTCCTCGCCGACGACCTCTTCCTCGCCAAGCTCGCCATGGAGATGGGCATCGGCATGATCGCCAACGTCTGTGGGATCGACATGGATGAATCATGAATGCTTTCCAACTTATTCTTAATGGAATCGTGTTTTAATTTGTCTGACCCTTTTTTGTTGCTGCTCTGTTTGTTTCATACCGCTGTCGACTACGAGAAGAGACGGGAGAACTTCGTCAAATAAATTGGCATCGTCATCACTGATGTGGTACACCTCTTGTCGTCTGCTACTGAAGACGGGCAATCTGGACGTATGTTGATATATAAACCTAACATTTTAAATCACATACAGATGGGGATAGTGTAAACCTCCAACATCCCTGCACCGGCGTCGTGTAAACCTCCAACAGAAGATTCCTTCAGCTGGGGATAGTGTTACCCATGATCCGGTGGCACACATACATGTTTCTTCAGTAGGGTCTGTGCAATGTACTGCTTTTAGCAACATAACCAACACACATACAAATGGTATATTCATCCACTTCATATAAGATTGTATTGTTGCACCTATTACTACTTGTTTATAAATTCATCTCCTATTTTATTGTAGGGTGTACATCTACAAGCTCCGTGAGTCATCGTCTCGAAGAAGTAAATGGTGGCTGAAAATTAAGAAGTGGCACCAGTTGGTATGTCGGCCTATCCAAAGAACAGAGGGCAGAGTGCTTAAATAAGCAACGGATTGCGCGGGTAAAAGAAAAACATGCCTCAAACAAAGATAATGTCGATGTCACCCATAATTCCTCTTTTCCAATTGGTAAGATGAACTCCAAATAGGAGATACAAATGGACCATCTTCATTCTAAAATATGAGTTGGTCTACTATTCTGATGTACAGGTGCAACCTCCATGGCGTCACCCTCCATGAGGTCATCTCTTCCGGCCATGCACAGGTCTCGAGCTAGACCCCGCAGAAAATTTTAGACCATCTGTTTTACTAATAATAGTAGTAGCAGCAGCATAATAATACAGGATTGGCCACAAGGAAATGATTTTGGTCTCATATTTAACCTTTACTTTCCCTGGTAGTTTTTTCCCTCAAGGTCTTTAAAGAGGCCTTTTGTTTTCTGCCTTCCAGACTAGCTCCGGTGCATTTTGGATCCATTGTTTAGTAGTATGCTGCATTGATCACACATAAGGCTCTATTTCTAGCCTTTTTTATTCATTTTGTTAATTATGAAAACACTAATGCAAGGAGCTGTATGAGTATATTGTATGTCATCGGACGTAAATGATGAAAGATTCAAGCCTCGATTCTCACATGGCAATGAAAAACAAAGTCATCTTTGTGGCTTTTTCTTTATATTCAGAATTGAATTCTACTCATTATGCTCGTACACATATCTTTGCTCTTGTTGCTAGGCATGTAGGAATTGTTCCCAAATTATTAGTTTCATATGAGATGACGCAATACTCTGAAATCTTAGGCCTTTGTATTTCAAACTTATTTTTTCCGGTGCATAGTATCTAACAGTATCTTAGGCAGTTCCATGTTAGTTAGGGAGTTGTCCAGCTTCATGTATTTTTGTGTGTCAGAGACATGAACATTCATCGTTTCATGCCATATTAATTTTTCCTATACATCACAAGAGGCGCAACCGTTTCCCAAATGAGACCGTAACATTTGTCGTTTCATGCCATGCAAAATATTCTTATAAATTTTTTATTTGAATAAGTGCCTCTTAACTACGATGAATGAGGAAATATATCTTCCAAGTGTTTATACGTGCGTTGCACGTGCACGTTTACTATTCTGTAGAGAACATGTCTGATTATTATCATTTTCCCTACACATATTCTATGGATGTGAAATAGGATAATAGTAGTTAAATGATAATTGCCTTTTTTTGCTTCGTCGTTGTACTACCAGACAAATATCATCATGCAAAATAGTTCCTTTTGCATGTTGCATTGTGTGTTGCTGATAAATATCTTCTTCACCAGAGAATAACTGTGGAAGTAGTATCAAATGTCATTCTATAATTCACAGGCTTCGTGTTGGCTTGACAGGCCTCTCTCATATTCACGTGTTGTTCTCTCCCCCTTAGGGCCTTGGTCCTGTCTTGCTGCCTACAATCTTACATAGTTTTCATATATTTGAAAAAAACGCATTCTGTAAGTACATACCCCATTAAGTTTATTTTTAGCCATTACATAAAATCTATCGGTTCTTTCTTATTTTCCATTCTTTTTTCTGTTCATTACCTTGAAGATTATTCTCATTTTGTATCTTCTAGGTTCTTTCTTATTTCCCATTTTGTGATTTGTTAGTAGAAATTCCAGTTTATACTTCATTTACATTCTTTGCTCTAAATATTAGTGGTAATATAATATTGATCTTTCACTTCAATCGATATTATCCAGGGTTGTCTGTATGCAATTTTTATACAATTAATTTCTCTTTGAAGTTGTTAATCATGTTGCCTTCCATAGTATTTTAATTGAAATACAAGATGCAAACCAAATTGGTTTTGGGGAAGTGCAAAGAATTGTTATTTTTATTTCTATTGCAATGTTTATTTAGTCTGTTCCATATTTTGCTGTCAAGAGATAGACTGATAAAGTGCTTTATAGAAGAAACATTCTATTACCGGAGATGTACAAGGAACTTTGTATAGCGTCTGAGTTTCTTGAGTTACCATGGTATGAGAACCTGCGGATTTGCTTTATATATGAGCTATGCATAATCTGAGAACCTGCCAATTTGTGTTTTCCATGAGCTTTTGCATAATCAGAGAACCTGCAACCTGTTCTCTGGATTATTGCATTAGCACGCACAGTTGTTGCATTTGCATCCGAGCGTGTACATATTTGCGAGCGTTTGGTGGATGTTTTCTTGTGTTCAGTCATGATTGAGATGATGGTTGGCAGATCAAGAAGTTGGATTGGGGGAAACAAGAAAAACACATGAAGGAAGGGATAAACATAGAATAATTTTTGTGTTGCCAATCTGCAGTAGTAGTAGTGCTAGAATAAATATATGTAACATGTTACAGATGCACCAACGGATCAAATATGTAGGCCCTGGGAAAGGGCTATGTATCGATGAGGTTTTCATTAGTTAGTGATAGTTGTGATGGGACAAAAAGTTAATTAGTTTTCCCTATTATGTTTTTCTATAGGAATGGTACAATAATTACTCCCTCCGTTTCTAAATATAAGACTTTAGAGATTTCAATAGGGACTACATACAGATGTATATAGACATATTCTATAGTGTAGATTCACTCATTCTGCTTCATATGTTGTCCCTATTGAAATTTCTAACAAGTCTTATATTTAGAAACGGAGGGAGTAGAATGGAAAGTATGTCCAACAAATAATAGTGGCAAAAGTTCATTAGTGTTTTCTGTTCTGTTTTAGCTACGGTCACATCTGGTACAATAATTAGAATAGAAACCATGTACGACAAATAATAGTTGCAGTGAAGTTGTTTTACATCCTCGAGGTTTAAAGGATTCTTGTATTGAATGTATATCACCTCAGTTGTTATTAACTCTTGAACCGGGCTATTGGAAGAGCTGACATTCTGAAACATGAATTTCTTCATTCCCAAATTAATTCTGTCCAGCAAAAGGTTGTAGAAGTACTCTACTTTATTGGTACCCATAGGAGGCTGCAGCCTTGGAGGATAGAGCTGAAGACTCGGCTAGCTTGATCTCTACAACATGAAGGTATGTAGATTTTTGCTAAAAGATTCGATGTCCGTTCTATATGTTGTGTTCCAACAAGTACTAAAAAAAGGTTGTTTTGACATATTTAGTGCTTCATATTAAATCCTTGCACCAAGCCATATGAGTTGCCTTAAGTTTAGAATGGATAGCGTGTCTGTTTGGGCATCAAGAAAGTTTGCATCTGTATTATATAGTTGGGTATGGATTCTGCAGGTTGGCAACATATATACCTGCTATTTTTCTTCCTACAGGTCCTCAATGACTGTTGCATGTTGGGTTATTTTTTCCTTAGGAAGTTAGGAGTATGCTACTCATAACAGGTGTATGATTTAATTCATTTAAGCCCTGTTTTTTTTTGCACCATGAAAATAGTTGCTGTTAAAATCCTTCTCTTCATTTCATTATCAAATCAAATGTAATGTTTTACTAAGGATTGTTTTTTGGCTTGAAGATGTTATGCAACTATGTATTACCAGATAGTGTATGTCTGAACCATAGTTGTACTCCAAGAGAAGCTGTTGTCTGAAATTGGGAATAGGGCAAAATTGTTCGAACTACCTGTGGACTCTTCCAGCTCGCTAGCAGTGCCCTCTGTTATTCCATGGACAACCTCTCGGTCATTGCGGAGCCTAAACTTCTGAAGATAACAAGCATCCCAAACCCAAGAGGGGACGGATTCAGATCTTCCAACGACCGTTATTTCTCTCTCTTCGTTCCAAGTTTGTATCTCTTACATGTTCACTTGGACAATGCTTATGTTTATCATAAGTCATATCAAGTTCATAAAGACATTCTGAAATATTCATGACATATTTAATTCCATTTTTGTTATGCACTAGGTTAAATATAATTGTCCTGGATGTGTGACACATACTGTATGATTGTGATTTGTAAATGGTATGCTCGAACTTCACATGCCATCCCCAAATAGGCAAATCGTGGGACAACAAACCGAACTGATTATTGACTGCCATAAATTGTATGATTGTGATTTTTTCTTGGACTGCATATCTTCTATTTTCCAAAGTAAAAATGGAATATAAATTCAATATTAATACCCATGTGTTTAGTAGAGACGTGCGTTGCACGTGCACGCTTACTAGTAGATTAAAAAGAAAGAGTTGGCCGATTAATAAGTAGACAAAAATCAAGTAGACTAGTTTCACCCGCATGGAGTGCCGGTGCTCGAGTGCAAGGTCCTAGAGAAGGAATATTCGAGAGAAGATGGATGGTTCTTTTGGTGCTCTTTTGTCACTCGGTTGAGATTAGATTTTCAAACTTAAAGTTCAATTAATGGTTGATCGCGATTTCTACAGTATCTTGGCGCGTACGGGTAGGTATGACAAAGAATTTTGTGGGTACGTGAGATTTTCCTTTCACACTCATCTGCTACGAGCATGTGTAATCAGCTCGTGCGTCACCATTTTTGTCCACAAACGAGGTGATGAATCAGACTCTTTTTAGGGGAGGCGATTAATTAGACTAGTATGTCGATCCTCTATGTCTCGAACTGGAAATAGGTAACCCGCGCCCAAATAAAAACTGAAAATAGGTTTCTGTTGTTGAGATCAACCAAAAATAGGTTTCTGGTGCAACCACCTTCACGCACAAACATTGATGATCGATGCGGCCTTTAAACATGCATGGGTGTCGGATAGGGATTGGGAAAAATATCAGCACCACAGTAATTGTACTCATAACCTTCTTGAAAACAAATTCAGGCAGGTTGTAGTAGTATAGCCATTTGATCAGGGTTGCTATGCGGGAAGTGCATAGATAAACCTGGATACATATGAACCCACTTTAAAAAACACATTTCTAAATGCTAAAAAAATCCAAAAAGACGGCATGGGTACTTATTCATGTTCTATATGTGTGTATAAAGTTTCACGGAAAAATAACTTTTTTCGTAGCCTGTGCAAAAAAGACAAAAAATAGTGTCGTGAAGGGCTATTTAGAAGCACTGAAATTTGTCTTTTTTGCGGAGACAAAACAAAAAGACATTTTTTCACAAAACTTTGCGCCGGACACACATATTTGTGAACATGTATGCATGATTTTTTTTTGAGATTTTAAAACGTACTTAAAATGCATTTTTTGAGAAGTGGGTGCAAATGCTCCTGAGTTCAGATCGTGTCCACTCGTTGCTATGCCGGTCATACTAGCTATTTAGTGTAGGATTGTTTTATGATTATACTCTCTGTTTTCAATGTAAGTGTTATTGATTTAGTGTAACTTTATACTACTAATTTTGGGGGTGTTTGTTTTCAGGGACTTTTTTGTGTAGGGACTAGAAAAAGTCCCTTTTAGAGACTTTTTTTACCAAACGGAAGGGACTTTTTAGGGACTAAACTAGGCATTTGGGACTAAATGAAGAAGACTCTCAAGGAGAGTCTTTTGGGGACTTTTCCAACAATGCCCCTTCATGCATCCATTGGCCCGCCATCCCATGGTGTTGTTTAATTGTTATTTTTTTATATACTAGGGGCAACATGGTCATTTAATAACCTCTATGAAGGGACTAGAGACTTTTTAGTCTCTGGAAACAAACAGGGAGAGACTTTTTAGGGACTAGAGACTTTTTAGTTGGGACTAGAAAAAGTCCTAGGACTAGAGAACCAAACACCACCTTTGTACTAGATTGGTGATATGTATTTTGAGACGAAGGTTGTATATTACATATAGTCCGATTTCTGTTTGAGTGTGAATTATTAGTCAAAGGGGGGCTCTAATTGCTAAACGACAAGTGATTGGCTGGACCAAATGGGAGCAAAACACAGTATTGTACCAGTACTAAGAGCAAGTACAATAAAGTGACATAAACAGGCTATAAAGACTAAAATATTATATCTTTACTTAGTTGGAAGGGAGAGAAGAGAAGAGAGAAGAGAAAAGGGCTCTTGAGTAGTAGCCAGCTGCAGCACGAGCCTCAAGACACTTTGTGAGATTGTAAGATGTGCCAACTATAAATACTAGTAAAACGCACGTGCGTTGCTACGGGCTATACTGTATATAAATGAATCAGACAAATTATTGATATTGAAGCTTATTTGTCTCTCATACACCAATCTCAAGGTCGACGGCAGGTTCCCGCGATCTAGTGTAGCAACATAAAAACTCCACCCCATGACACACCCTTATATTTTCCAGTCGGACCCTCCCCTTCCGCTCGGTTTTCGCCGTAGTGAGACATTTCTCGCCGGAGCCCTCTCCTTTAAAACGGGATGACGCCCACCTCACCTTCGCCATCGCGGCCTCTCTCCTTCACACCATACTTCCCCACGGAGGGATTGCATTTAGAGGTCGAAAAAAATCGATGGCGAGGGAGTCATGGAGGAGGGGTAGAGAACGAACCGGTGAAAGCCAAAAAACCTTGCGTACAATGTTCGCTCCGCCTGGGTCATAGAGGAGTCCCCCTGGTAGAGGAGTTTGGGGAGAAGAGGACGGCGACGCGAGGACGTCGGGATTATCGCGAGGAGGGCAGGCGATGGGAGCATTTGAATTCACATACACGTTAATGGGCCAGCCCAATGCTGTGATGTGATGATGTCAAAGTTGGGCGAAAGATAGGAGTGGTCGGATGAGGTGGAGTGAGGCGAGACTACCAACTAAGATATTAGTAGTAGAGATTACTGAGAGTTGGTATAACATACATAATCCTTATGGAAAATGTTAGGCTGAATCTTTGAGTAAGTGAATCTATCTTGTAAACTCCATTGTAGACCATGCATACACATTATTCTCCAGAAGAACTGGTGCAAATTATTTGAAGGAGCTTGATATCCCATAGACCATAGTCCTCGTGTAGTCTTGTATTGAAAGATATAGGTATGTAAGACAGTTAGCTTAGAATGAAATATATTATTGTACATGTCGGCTAAGGCTGGTTGTAATGGGAGTATCATAAGCGGTATTATGCTTTCCAAGTAGACTTTTTGGATGATGTGGCATACAATTAAATGAGGAAAGAGAGGATGTGGTATCATATCATGATACCATATTATATTAAGTGTTGTACTATTTTTGTGTCATGCATGACAATTAATAAGGCAACCCAAAATACTAATTTATGATACTACGCATTACGAAGGTAATGATATTAGTATATGATATTGCATATGATACTCCACAATACTATTCAACATATCTTTCGATATTCCGATAAATCGGCCGATTTACCGCTTACCATTGTCTGACCGATAAGATAAATCAGCCGATAAATTAACCGATATGGCAATAAATCGTCCGATATGCCGATAAACTGGCCGATTTACCCCTTATCTTGGGTCGACCGATAAGTTCCCGATAAGCGATATCCCCAACATAGCTCCACATTACAAAGCCTAGATTGGTTATACTCCCTCCGGTCCTAAATACTCTGCGCATAATTTTTGTTGATTTTTCGCCTAATGCCTTCTCATTCCTTTTTTTCTCCACATTTCCCTATTGTGTCATTGCCACCCGCATCCCATGCAGCCACTCAGGCCTCATTCGGTTTGGAGGATTTTTGTAGGAAAAACATAGGAATAAGGATTCCAGAGGAAAATTTCCTATGTATGCATTCGGTTTATAGGAAATGCGTGCAGGAATTTCGTAGGAATACTACTCATTTCCCGTGTTTTTGGAGAAAACTACACATCCACTCAAAGCTCATTTTATGCGTAGGAACGAGGCAAGTCAATTCCTTAGGATGGCAAGTGCCATCCTATCATATTCCTATACTACTCCTAATTCCTACGTTTTGATTTTCTCCAAACCGAATGAGCCCTCATAGGCCTGGGTTAACTGCGGGGCATGAATCAAGGAGCCATGCAAGGCTGGCTTTGAGGCGATTTGATAGGAAGAGCCAATCAACTGCGTGCAATTAATAAACAGGCAGCATCGTATCCCACGCAGAACCAGGGGCAATTGGTCCAGAAGTATGCATGCGAAGGCTATGATCCTGGGGCTTTGGTATGCGTGCATGCGTGCGAGAAGTTATGCTGAAAGTAAAAAAAAAATTGGAGGGGGTAAGTGACATGGCAACTTCTTATAACCGGTTATTGGCTGTATTATTAACCATACTCTAAACCATAAGTACTCCCTTCGGTCTTTTTTACTCTGCACATTAGCTTTGTCTGAAGTCAAAGTTTGCTAAGTTTGATCAAATTTATATTAAAAAATATTAACTTCTATAACATCTAATAAATATAATATGAAAATATATTCCGTGGATCTAATAATAAATGTGTTGTTATGTGAATGTTAATATTTTTTTGTATAAATTTGGTTAAAGTTGGATGAGATTGACTTCGAACAAACCTAATATGCAGAGTAAAAAGGACCGGGGGGAGTATATACTCTAGTTGCTAAACGATAAGTAATTGGCTGAAAGAATATAAAAATAGTGTTGTACTAAACCACATGTAGTAGAGAAGGGGTTTCATGTGAAAAGAAGAAAGGTAAATGGTTTTCCTTTTCTTTAAATCGGGCATAACCCCTTTTAATTAACCGAATAACAAAAATATAGAAGGAAAAAAATAACAAAAGTACAACCTTCCACGCCAGCAAGAGTTTAAGGATGCTAGAAAGGAAAAAGTGAGTTCAAACGCATCACCGGAAAACTCATTGCAGATGCTCGTCATCGAAACACTATGGGACAAAAACTCAATGATACCAACCAACAATCATAGAGACAAAAAAAATTAAATGAGAGCTCACATCTTAGCTTGCCGCAACATCACCATGAACCGCCGCACAGATCCATACCATTTTGACTAACATTCTCTGTGAGCATCCTCGCACCTCGCTCCATAGCCCCACGATCATCAACCTTCGTAAGTCATGCCCAGTAATAAAAAAACCACACATGTGGAGAACACCACTTCAAAAGGTGATCTGGGTAGCTTAAATTCGAAGGTTGTGCAGTTGCAGCAATTATGCGGACCAGCCAAAAACCGAGATAATTAGTAATCTCCATGAGACATTTGCATGACACGGAAGTTAAAATTACCATGACAAGGTGAGATGGTGTTTTCAGAGTCAATCGAGTACAAAACACGCAGCCGTCATCATATGCATTGACCAGATCCAGATCAGACCACAAACATTGTCTGCCTCAAAGGAATGACGAGGTTAAAGGTTACCCGGCAGATTAAAAAGGCGGCAGTGGCCAGTGCCAGTGAGTCACTGCCAAGCTGGAACTACAACCACATGCTCTCTTTTTATATACACCAGTTAATAATCACGCACGTGGTTATAAAATAACGGCGCAAACAGGCGAACCGGCGGCCGTGACACATGGTCTCGTGTTAGTCAAAAAAAGCTCCCCGTGTATGACGCTGCACGCCAAAGTAGACCGTACCTGCGGTTCTACTCAGGTCGTAGCGAGATATGATCCTGCTCACTGATGATGGCGACGCGAACACCCGCACGTGTTCTTTGAACCCAACCAGTATCTTTTTCGTGGAAATTTTTTCTGAATGATCTTGTACAGGTAGTACAAAACTTTGTAAATTTTTATTTTACCGGTGATCGTTTAGACTTTGGAGCAAGGGTGTAGCTCTTTGGTATTCTTGTGGGTTTTGGCTCTCCTAGAGAACACCAGCAAGTGGAGTTTTTGTTGTGACTCCATGAAGAAAAATAGACGTGCTATGGATCGGGGAGGGATTTTGGGTGGGTTAGGGCAGTCACAAACCGGTGTGACAGCGCTCCGGATGCCCGCAATCAATCGAGTTTGTTTCCGGTTTGAGAAAAAGCACGTTCAAACAGGTCGGTGGACTGATACAGGTCCGCATTGATGGCAAGACACGTCCGGACCGTATGGTTCTAACGGTTGCGTGCGGTTTGAGAGTTGGTATTGGAGATGCCCTAAAAAAATGGACGTTTTTATGCAAAGTAAAACTTGATGACATTTACACACATACACTATATTACTTTTTCTTGAATTCCCATTCTACATATATTTCGGTTTGTCATGAGCATTACACATGGCGTCATGTTTTCCAAGGAGGGACTGGGAAGGACCAACTTGGACGACGTAATTTATATCGCTAACTCTCAATAAAATATCGCATATCGCTGTCTCTAAGAATAGACATCTCGATTTTTAGATCAGCCACCACATCCCCAAAAAGTAGGGCAATGCATCAAATGGTAGAGTCCACAATAAAATTGTGGCATATGGTGGGGCAACCATATTGAAATCACATGAACAACTTCTTAGTGGAATTGTGGACTTTTTTTTAGTAAAGGAATTGTGGACTTTAGTGATCGTTCACACACCAAACTTCAAAATGAAATGATCGGTTACATACGTGACATACATTTATCTCGTTGAATGGCACGTGCACCGGAGACGGTGCCACCCCGCGACGGCAGTTGCAGCCCCGCCAACCCCCTTCCGACATGGTGACTCCGACTGGCGTTGGCTTCCTCATCTTCATTTCAGATACGGTGGCTATGGGATTGCTCAACCTCAGGCCACGGAGAAATCTTTGCTCGGCTTGCCGATGCTGGCAGCGGTGGCGTCTGCGCATGTTGTTTCCTTCTTGGAGGCGCCGTCAAGGTCCTCGGCTGCGCCCCTCTTCGAGCTCAGGGGAAACCTAGGTCTGGTTCCTCCGGATTGGATGGCGACGGCGTCTCGACGTCGTCCTCCTTCTTGAAGGCGCCATCTTGCTCACTCTGTTATTTCCGGTTTTGGTTCTTGAGATGTTGATGCTGAAGTTGGTCCGGCGTTGCCATTCTTGGTTCAGATTTGGTAGGTTTTAGCTGTGATGTATCCTCTCTTCGGGTCGAGCATCCCTTTTCTTTCTGCTCTGGCCATCATGTTTTCACGCCTGTCTGCGTTCGTGTCTTGTGTTGTTCCCCTATCTGTACTCATTTTATTTCTTCTATCAATGCAATGATACACAAGCTTTGCGTATTCGAGAAAATGCCACATGCATGAAATCTTGTCATTGATCCAATTGGCGCTTGCGGGGTTGATAGTGTGTTCATGATCATGTATATGTCGTGCTCCACGTTAGTGAGATTATAGATTTGAGTGCTGTTTGTAATCATCATGTAAAGAACTCATGATCCAAAATCTCAAATTTCACACACAAACTACTCTGTGCATACTTGACAAAGCATCAGATTCGTCCACGCGTTGTGAATTGAAAAGGCGAAATGCCGCAACGAATAGTATACAAAACTCAATGTTGTATGTATAGCATCCCTTCGTTCCAAATTTTCATTTCAGATTTGTTTAGATATAAATCTAAGATAAGAATTTTATGACGGAGGTAATAGTATACTACTACCATGTATGTTCCAAATTATAAGACATTTTAAATATTTTAGTAGGGACCACATACGAACTAAAATGAGTAAACAAGCACTCTAAAACACGTCTATGTACACCAGATTTGGAAAAAAGTGAAGACATCTTAAAAATAGGAACGGGAAGGTACTAAATACCGTATTGTTTAGAGGAGATCGCTATGTAGATCGAATCTGAACCAAAGATACTGTAAAAAAGCATCATATGACCCAAAAACAAACCCAGAAAATCTTGAACTTGTGCTCTTTTGACTAGGAGAAGGCCGGTTAGATTCGCTGGCTACGGGAGCACTACTGCACTGCATATGTCCTGGAATCTGGGCAAGATGCACCACTGCTCTGCATATCTTCTGGAATCAAGCCCAGTTCTCCTCGGCTCGGCTCGGCTCGGCTCAAACTCAAGCTAGGTTCTACTAAATCAGAGCCGCGAGCGGATTGGAATACAGCTCATCCACACCATGACACCACCGCATAAACCACGGCTACAGTCAAACCAACCACGCGCAGCTCCGACCCTTATCACTTCCCGGTGGGCCCGACACACGCCCGACCCTACCCGTCATAAGCGCGCAGCTGCCGCAAGACGCGTACCGTCGTCCCCCGCTCCGCCAAAGCCTATATATACTCCCTCCCGACCCGCCTGCCGTGGTTGAAAATCCAGATCCCCCCTCGCCTCTCGTCCTCCTCCCGGCCTCTCTCTCTCCTCGTCCTCCCGTCGGAAAAATTTCCCCTTCCCACGCCGCGTGAGGGTTTCGTCCTCGAAACCGGCCCAGCGTCCGCCCGCGAGTGCATGGCAGTGAGCCTCCTGGCCAATGACGTGTCGGACCTCTGCATCGGCAAGCCGGCCGTGAGGTCGCTCCCGCTCTCCGCGGCCGCCGGCGACCTCGCCGCCACGGTCCGCAAGGGGCCCCGCGCCGCCGCCGCCGCCTGCATCGCCGTCGGCCCGGCGCGCGGCGCCGTGGTGGGACGCGCCGGCCTCGCCGACGTTCTCTGCCTCCTCTGCTCCTCCCCCGACGCGCTCGCGCGCCCCGCCGCCGCGCTCGACCGGCCCGTCTCCGCGCTCCTGCCCAAGGACGGCGCCGGCGAGGTCCGCCGCGTAGATCCCCGTTCCAGGTACTCCCTCGGCCCTTCCCCTCTTGTTGGCCCCGCTCTCGGTTAATTTACTGTGATTCCGTTACTTTTTTCGTTGAAACGTACGCGTCTTTGGCCTTTGCGGACGCCTGTTCAAGATTGGAGTTTTGCTGAAGGTTCAAGTCAAGATCTAATTGAAAAGCTTTTGTGAGGGAAAGATCATAATTTTGTTAAAAATATATAAATAATATTTTGATGTTTGAGATATGCCATGTTCCTCTCCCCATTGTAGTAAAATAAAAAAAAGCGTTTCAGGAGGAACATATAGGTGCATAATCTGACGATTCTTATCGAATTGCGTGGAGAATTTGGCCTAGAATTGGGATATGCGTGGCGATTCGAACGAGTGGCTAGTAGTATCTGATAAAGAAGGAAGGGGGGCAACTCGTGTCAAATCGTCCGACGCATCTGGGACAATCTTGTGGTGCCAATCCCCGTGTCTTCCTATGCCGATCGCGACATTCCCCATGTCTCCTTGTGAGATAGTAGTCGACAGGCTCGGTCGCTTCCACGGAGATTTTTCTTGCCCTACATGTGGTTCAGAAATTGCGCTTTTTGAACGAATCCTGGACAAAAAAACACGGCAACTTTTTATTAAGGATCTTTGATGTCCGTGGCATCGGAATATGCTTACCTTTTTGTTTTTGGCATTAGATCTGAGGAATTTTTCTCGCCCTCTTGTAATAAATCATGAATTCGATTTTGTTCAGTTTTGCTGATGCATGTGACTGATCTTTCCTGCAGTGTCTTGGAAGCTCTTGATGAGATCTTGAGCGGCGCGCAGGTTCTCGCCGTCCCGCTCCGCTCGGGCGGCCGCAAGAAGCAGCTGGGCGGTGTCGCTGGCGTGACCGGCGACTTCTGCTGGCTCACGCAGGAGGACCTCGTCCGCTACTTCCTCAACTCCATTTCCCTCTTCTACCATGTCGCCGCCCGCTCCGTCTCCTCCCTTGGCCTCGTGCGCCCCGACTTCCTGTCGGTGCGGCCCGACGAGGCAGCCCTGTCCGCCGTCCCCCTCATCCGCCGGGCCATCGCCGCGGAGACCGCGGTCGCCGTGGTCAGCGCCGACGGCCACCTCGTCGGCGAGATCTCCACCGCGCACCTGGCTGCCTGCGACGAGACGGCAGCCGCGGCCATCGCCACGCTCTCGGCGGCCGACCTCATGGCATACATCGACTACTTCGGCTCGCCGCCGGAGCACATCCTGTGTGCCATCAAGACCGGGCTCAAGGCCAAGGGCCTTGACGCCATGCTTGAGCTGATGGAGGACGAGACGATGACATCGTTCTCCCTCTCTTCCTCGTCGTCAGACGACGACACCGGCCGGCCGCACCTGAGGCGCCCGTCGTCGGGGAGCTTTGGGCGCCGGTCGACCGAGGAGCCTGTGGTGTGCAGCCCCGCGAGCTCGCTGGTGGCCGTCATGGTGCAGGCCCTCGCCCACCGCGTGAGCTATCTGTGGGTTCTCGACGAGGAGGATGACTGCCGTCTCGCCGGGATCGTCACGTTCGCCGACATACTGAGGGTGTTCCGTGAACAGCTGCAGTGAGGCGGAGATGAGAAGAAAGGCTTGGAGTTTTTGCAGTGGACCTGAACTCCGGAGAGGATTTGCTGTTGGCAGGGCGCTGAGTTGCGCCTGCCTTGTTCGTTTCCTGTGAAATGTGATGAAGATGAACTGTTTTTAATTTGTTCTTTGTTGAGACATGTTCCGAGTTTGCTGTGTTATTTTTGTTCGCTTGGTGGTGATGAACCTGAAGACTTGCTTATGCTTTTGATAATAAAGCAGCATCGTGCATTTGATGCTGTGGTACAATGCTGTTTCTAAGCTGACGACGTAGATACTAGCCGTCCATTTTTATTGGTGCATTTTTAGTTTTGTGAGATTTTACATAGGAAAACAAACAGTGCTAGCATTTTCTGAATCATGAGTAAAACTTAGTATACTCCGATAAACTGAACATCTGGACCGACACACTGGAGTGGCATCTATTTATTCCGATGCTAGAATATCCCACAAGTGATGTTCATTGGATTTTTCAACTGTGGCCGGTGTCGGTCGGATGCCGTGACCTACAGCTACAGGCAACAGCCAAGCCTCAGAGATGGAAGTGTGGATAGATCAGGACAGGAGTGGCATGTTTCTAGCCGTGGAGACGAATGAATGTGCAGTGCCAAACTGTGTATGTACAGATGTTAAACCTGGCAGTCTCATTGTGCTTGTGGCCACTGAATCTCTCAAGTTATGCTTTGCTGTCCATGCTTGCAACCGCTGACGCTCGGTGATCCTTGCTGTCGGATAACTCTGGCGATAACACCAGTAGAGGGCAAGTGTTCCTCTGACTAATGTCTCAATAACAAGATTATAATCACTAGACGTAACCTTGAGAGGAGATAAACGAACAAAGAAACTGAGGAGATAACATCGCGGCTCTACTCAGTCCCAGTGCTTCACCTGTTCTTTCTCTATTGTAAGTAGCCAAAAGGATTTGGCCTGCACTATCCAGGGGTGGCCCGACCTAGAATTGCAGGCTTGGGGGTGCCACAGTTTAAAGTTTACCCTAAACACCATCATTATCTCAACAAATGGTCTGAAAAAAGCAACAACTGGACGAATATTTAGTGTTAGAAGGGAGAGAGGGATTTGGTGGAAATAGTTTGTTGTATTGCTTGAGCCTCGTGGGCATATATATAGGAGTACAATTATCTACTTGGAGTACAAGACAAGCCAGAACAAATCTTAGTCTATCTCGTCTTTCCTACAAACATTATACCCAACATCCCCAGTGGTAACGGTCGATGCATCGCGGAGTCGTGGTTGGAGTGGAAACCGATGAGGTTGCTCAAGCAGGCGGTAGCTCTTTGTGCCGTTTGTCGATATAGCCGAGAGCGTGGGTGGTGGAGCCGTGGTCGAGGTAGCCATGCGAAGAATGCCGTGGTCGATGTCAAGTCGGGTGGCCGGTGTCGAGGAAGTCGCCATGGAGCCGCGGGCGCAAGGGGCGCCGAGTTAGTATGGGCGCAGTGGTGTCGAAGTAGTGGTGCGCCGGAAAGGAGATGTTGTTGACGACGCGTGGTGGCGGGTTTGCCAAGCCCGGGGACACATCGTAGACGAAAGCACACACCGGTGTTGCCAACACTCGGCATGCGTAGACAGACGAAGACGAAGTTGACGGAGCGCCGCACCAGGCTTGCCAGGCCTGGGGATACGTCGTGGACGAAGGCGCGCGGCGGTGTTGCCAGCACCGGGCACGCGGAGACTGGGACCTGTACGAGCTGTACGCCATGTCGAAGAAGCCGGAGAGGCCGACAGAGAAGAACTCGACGACGATTGCGGCGTCCATCGGCACGGGGCCGATGTCACCAACGGTGGTCAGAGTAGATGAAGTGGTCGGGGTAGATGACGGCGACGCTGGCGACAGGCTGGTGCTGGACGAAGACGAAGGGAGGTGGACGGGCGGCGGCGTCGGCTACGGGGGTAGCAGCGGCGGCAGCCGAAGAAAAGCGGCGGCGGCTAAGTTAGGAGCGCCATGGCGGTGCTCGAAATAGGCGAGGAGAACCCAACAGCGTGACGAAGACCGGCGCGGACGATGGTGTTCCCGCGCCAAGGAAGGCGGCGCGGCGCATACCACGAGAAGTCAACGCGCACGGACGGCGGTGGACCGCGGGCCGCGGCGCTACGGCCCGAAGGGGCGACGCAACGGCGGCGGGCAGGTCAGGGCGACGGCGGAAGACCTCGGCGAGGTCGTAGGGACCGTGAGCCACGGCGCTCCAGCCCGAAGGGGCGGTGCAGCGGCGGAGCGCGGGTCGGTGCAACCGCGGGGACGGCCTTGGCACGACGGCGTGGACCACGTGTCACACTCGCTACGGCCCAACAGGGCGACGCAGCGGCGGTGCGAGGGTCGGTGCAGCCACGGGGACGGCCTGGAGCGGACGGCCCCGGGGCGGCGGTGGACCGCGGGACGCGGCACTACAACACGAAGGGGCGACGCAGCGGTGACGCGGGTCAGTGCAACCGGGAGAAGAACCACAGGGCGGCGGCGCTGCGGCCTAATGGGGCGACGCAGCGGTAGCCCGGTGCTCGATCGGTAGAGGGGCGCACTGAACTCGGGACAGTCTTCATGGGGCCGGCGGAGGCGCGCGCAACCGACGGGCCAGGTCGGTCGCACGGCGTGGATGAGGCGGATCGCGGCGGCGGACGAGTGATCAATCCGATCGCGCGCGAGGTCGGGGACACCGCTCGATGGAGACGGGATGGTGGCGGAGTCCAAGATGAAGCTGGCGACGATGGACGACGTGGGACAACGTGTGAACAAGCACATCAACACCGGCACCCGGTCCACCAAAGCAGCGCCGACGCCAGGGCAGCGGGACCCGAGCGACCAATGGAGCAGCGGCGCCCGAGCTCAAGGTAGCCGATGGGCCTGACGCAGCCGGGGACGAAGCCGACGAGGCAAACCGCAGGGCCGCCATGCAGACGCGGTGGAGACGGGTGGCGTGGATCGATTGGTGGGCCGACGCGCGAGCGGGGGCTATAATTAGCCGCCGCATGACGTGAGGCCGCCGGGTGTAGGTGATGCAGGTGTCCCGGTCAGAGCAGGGCGGTGACGGCCGGCGCAGGGCGACGGGCGGGCCGGCGCGTGGACGACAGCTTTGAGGGGCCGCCTGTCACGCGAGGCCGCCGGGTCGGTGAATGTGACGCCCCGAGACCGATGCGTCAGGTGTCTTCCAGTTATTCGCTGTTGTGCTCTTGTCATTTGCTTGCGTGTTGCATCTTATCATGTCATCATGTGCATTGCATCATCATGTTTTCAAAACTTGCATTCGTCCGGGGTATCCCAATTCTCCCCATTGTCCGTTCTGAACCCAGACACACTTGCACGCGTCCGCGGCATGTCCGAAATATTATTTTATAAGTGGCCGGGAAATGTTCTCGGAATGGGATGAGAGTTGGCATGTGGTCTTATTTTAGTGTACATAGACCGCCTGTTAAGTTTCATCGCATTCGGAGTTCGTTTGACGCCCCAACGGATTACTATAGCGGCAGTATAGCCGGTCTAACGTCGGACGTTTTCGCTCTCCGGAAACAGTTGCCTGGCTGCATCTCTCTTCTCTTCTCTCAACCCAAAGCTTTCTGCACAGTCCGCTGTCAACCGCCAGGCCTCGAAACCCTCTCTACACAGTGCACCGAACCCCTCGCGCGCGTCCGGAAGTTGTCCCGGACCCGACCCGAGCAGTCGTCATCGTTGTGTCCGGATCATCCCCAAACATCTACAAAATGTCACCGTTTTCCTTTTTGGACTCCCTAGCTATTTTATCCGCGATTGTCCGATTACGATCGTAGGGACGAGGTAGTCCCTAACCTAGTCTGTGAGGTATATATATACTCCACTCCTAGTCTATTTGGACAAACCCTAAAAATTAGGACCCTTGTCCCATCCCACCGCCGCCAGCATCTCCCACCTCGGGATCCTCCCCAAATCCAAAAATCCTCCTCGAATTTCTAACCGGACCAACCCCCTCGTAGCCGGCGACCACCTGCAGCAGGACCCTGCGCGCCCCTGCCTCCCTTCCGGCCTTCTCCTTCCCTTCTCTCCCTCGTTGCCCTCTCTCTCTCTCACCCGGTTCCCTCTCTCTTTGGTTCTTCGCACAGGAGCCGCAGCGCCATGGAGCATGGCCGGAGCTCCTTCCTCGACGCTCGTGCCGACCAAGCCCCGACGCCGCATGGAGACGCCCCGCCATCTCCATCGCTCCTGGATCTGGTGCCTCGCCGGAAAACTCCGTCCTCGTCAGGACCCCGTCGCCCTCCGCTGCTGCCTCCCCGTCGCTGCTGCATCACTAGAGAACCAAGGCCATGGCTTCCTCTGCTTCAGATCAAGGCGCCGGCCGGCGGATCCGCCCCCTCTCAGCGTTCACGTCGGGATCCGGCCAATCTTCCCATGCTCCGCCGCCCCGGACCCGTTCCCCGCCGCCGCAGCCATGCCTGTTCCTGCCTCTGCTTCGAACGGGAGGAGCTCGCCCGTCACCATTGACCGCGTCCGCGCTGCGTCCTCGCGGTCCAGTTCTGCCAGCGCAAGCCGGCCCGCTGCACTGACTGGGCCGAAGCCGATGGTGAGACCCCCCCCTTCAGACCTCTGTGCAGTTGGGCAAACAGTTGCAGCCCGTGTCATGTTTTTTAGTTCTGCGCTTTAGCTATTTTCCAGGGTTTTGCAGTTTTGCAAAAACACCCTTGAACTTCATGCATTTAATAACTTCACAACCGTGCATCGGATCTAAATAAATTATATATGAAAGTTGCTTAGAATTTTGTCTAGTTTAATAATATGCAACTTTCATTTATGTTTAAAATGTTTAAAATGATGTTTGTTTAAATTTGCTTAATAACTTGCTAAAATGATTTATTTCATAACTAAATAACCGTAACTCGGAATTTAATAAACTTTATATGTAAATGGGGTAGAAAAATGCCTAGCTTAACATGATGGCTTTACTTTGCATGTTTAACAACTCTAAAATATTGTTTAGGGCAGAACAATACCAAACCATAAAATATGCACATGAGGTTTTTCTGGAATTGTTGTTTGTTATTTCCGGCCTCATTTAAACTTGCCTAGATAGATAGTTTCTTTATGCTTCATCTCTTGCCATGCTAACAACATTTAATCTTGTTGGGTACATAAACGAGAGAGAACTAAATAAGTAATGTGGTGTTTTCTTCAATATGCAACTCCGTTGCATGATGAGCTCCACTTAATTTGTAGGATTGTTTGTGCACTTTGCCATGCCATGCTTCATTAAACCGGACATGCATCATACTTGATTGTGCATCATGCCATGTTGATGTGTTGGTTGTTTACTATGTTGTTTGCTTCTTTCCGGTGTTGCTTCTTCGGGTTGGTTCCGATAACGTCGTGTGTGTGAGGATCCGTTCGACTACGTCCGTTTATCTTCTTCATGGACTCGTTCTTCCTTGCGGGATTTCAGGCAAGATGACCATACCCTCGAAATCACTTCTATCTTTGCTTTCTAGTTGCTCGCTCTTTTGCTATGCCTATGCTACGATACCTACCACTTGCTTATCATGCCTCCTATATTGTCGAGCCAAGCCTCTAACCCACCTTGTCCTAGCAAACCGTTGTTTGGCTATGTTACCGCTTTGCTAAGCCCATCTTATAGCGTTGTTAGTTGCAGGTGAAGATTGGAGTTTGTTCCATGTTGGAACATGGTTATTTTGTTGGGATATCACATTATCTTTTATTTAATTAATGCATCTATATACTTGGTAAAGGGTGGAAGGCTCGGCCTTATGCCTAGTGTTTTGTTCCACTCTTACCGCCCTAGTTTTCATCATATCGGTGTTATGTTCCCGGATTGTGCGTTCCTTACGCGGTTGGGTTATAATGGGAACCCCTTGACAGTTCGCTTTGAATAAAACTCCTCCAGCAAGGCCCAACCTTGGTTTTACCATTCGCCACCTAGCCTTTTTCCCTTGGGAGTCGCGCATCCCGAGGGTCATCTTTATTTTAACCCCCCGGGCCAGTGCTTGTCTAAGTGTTGGTCCAAACTAGAGCCACTTGCGGCGCCACCTCGGGGAAACTTGAGGGCCGGTTTTAGCTGTATGTAGTGTTCATCCGGTGTTGCCCTGAGAACGAGATATGTGCAGCTCCTATCAGGATGTCGGCGCATCGGGCGGTCTTGCTGGACTTGTTTTACCATTGTCGAAATGTCTTGTAATCGGGATTCCGAGCCTGATCGGGTCTTCCCGCTAGAAGGAATATCCTTCATTGACCGTGAGAGCTTGTGATGGGCTAAGTTGGGACACCCCTGCAGGGATTTGAACTTTCAAAAGCCGTGCCCGCGGTTATGGGCAGATAGGAATTTGTTAATGTCCGGTTGTAGAAAACCTGAAGTTGACCTTAATTAAAATACATCAACCGCGTGTGTAACCGTGATGGTCTCTTTCCGGCGGAGTCCGGGAAGTGAACACAGTGTTGGAGTTATGCTTGACGTAGGTTGTTCTAGGATCACTTCTTGATCATACTTTTATCGACCGTGCTTTGCCTTCTCTTCTCGCTCTCATTTGCGTATGTTAGCCACCATATATGCTAGTCGCTTGCTGCAGCTCCACCTCATACCTTTTACCTTACCCATAAGCTTAAATAGTCTTGATCGTGAGGATGTGAGATTGCTGACTCCGCGTGACTCACAGATACTTCCAAAACCAGTTTGCAGGTGCCGATGTTGCCGAGCAGGTGACGCAACCAATCTCAAGGAGGAGCTCGATGAAGATCTTGTCCTTTGTGTTGTTTCGTTCTAGTTGATCAGTAGTGGAGCCTAGTTGGGGTCGATCAGGGATCTGTGTAGCTTTTGGGGTAGTCTTCTTTTATTTTGGTTCCGTAGTCGGACCTTGATTGTATCTGGATGATGTAATACTTTGTTTCATGTAATTGTGTGAAGTGGCGATTGTAAGCCAACTATGTATCTCTTTCCCTTATGTATTACATGGGTTGTGTGAAGATTACCTCACTTGCGACATTGCTTTCAATGTGGTTATGCCTCTAAGTCGTGCTTCGACACGTGGGAGATATAGCCGCATCGAGGGTGTTACAAGTTGGTATCAAAGCCTTCCCCGACCTTAGGAGCCCCCTGCTTGATCAAATAGCTGGCGTTGTTGAGTCTAGAAAAATGTTTTGAGTCATTTAGGAATTATATATATCGAAGAGTTAGTACTTCTTTTTACTCCCCAGTCCCTTCATCGCTCTGGTAAGGCATCTTGACGTAGAGTTTTGACTCTTCTCTTCTCAAATTTCACTAAATTTTTTTTAGGATCACGCGGGTATCTTGGAATCGTTCCGATGGTTTTGTGACGAGAACATTGTTCTTGGTGCCTCCTGACATTTAGGGGTTGTGGCAGTGTCCCGGGGAGTTGAGCTCCGAGGTGTTGTCGTCACAATTTTATCGTTGCAGTTCTGGAATACCTGAGTTTAGTTTCGCCGACATCGAAAATCTCTTTTATGCAGTTGTTGGTGAGATAACCTCGACGCCACCCAGTACTGGGGCGGGAGTTCGGGAGTATTGCCATAACTCGTATAACGGATGCTTTTCGAAGGTTGAGGTAGATGATTTCCGAAGGTTTCTCGGTTATGTGTTGAAGGATGGATACAGCTGGATGTAGGATTTGCTAGATTTGGGTGAGATATTATGCTTCCCCTGTATCCCCAACACCTGATTGCATAACCGGAAAATTTCGGGAGTTTATAAGTGGGAATTCAAGTAGCTCCTAGGATATCTTTCCGACATATGTATGATATGAAATTAGGGTTCGACGTCTAGTGGTCCGCCTATCCACGGTTGGTTTTACAGTGGTCTCATTGTGTCTTAAAGAGTCCTTGGCTATGCCGACTCGGGGACGCTTCGTATGTCATGTGCACTGCCTTGTACATGATGGTGCTGTACGATCGAGCCCGTGTAGGCCCCACCACGAAAACTTCGGACGAAATCTCTATCATATATTTGTTCCGGCTTATTCTGCAAGCCAATCCTTCGTTTTTGTTTGGAGTTGTGGTATTCGAGTTGCTTCAATGTCAAGTGTTGATTCCATACCTTCCCCAAATGGTGTTCTCATACTCCGATGTGAATACTAATCCTTCTCGATAATCGAGATTGTTATGCCAATCTTGTTCTACCGGTGTCTCTCTCTTCAAGTGGATCCAATCTTGTCAACATCCACAAGATCCAATTACAGTTCTTCTCAACGGTGTTTGCTTCATCCGTTCCAAGTTGTCTTTGTTTTCCCACCCTCCCACCCTTTTTCTTCAAGGACTCAGATTCCTTATTCAACTATCCATTTTATTGATGGGAACCCAATCCATTCTTTCAGTCAATGTTCTTATCCGGTGATTCTCATGAAGATGCTCTTCAAGTTCATCACTGTTCGTTCTCTTTCTTCTCCGGTGGATTCAAGTCAAGCCTTGTTGACCATATCTTTTCCTCGTTTCAAATGTTTTTCCATGCCGGTGCACCTCATAATCATTCACCTCTCGCTATTCAATCGTTCCGGAGTGCTGAAGATATCTCAGAAGATTCGTGTTTCCACTCTGCAGTAGTTCAAGATCTTTCGAGGATGTTCTCTCATTCAAGCCAAATTCAACCGATGCATTCTCTCTTTTAAATCATTTCAACGGTGTTTCTATTGAGTGGGCCCTAACCCACATGTTTTTTTCCAGGATCTTACCTGACTCTTCTTATTTTTCCGGAGTTATAATCAAATTCTTTTTGAAGTTTGACGTAAGAATGATTTATCATCTGTCATATGTTTTTCTCCAAGATCTTTCAAATTCTTTTCATCGTTGGCTCAACCTTTTCCATTCTTCATTCCGGAGTGCCTCAACAATTCTTGGTGGTGTTTCTCGTCATCATTCTCGGATTTTTAAGACCGAAGAAGAGTTTTTCCTCCATATCTTATCCGTTCTCTCAGAGATTCGTGATTCTAGTTTGAGGCCATCCTCTCATAATTGGTTTTGATTGTGGAAATTCTTTTCATCCTTCCGGAGAAATTCAAGAGTCTTTTCTGTTTGATTCTCCGAAGCCCATCATTTCAGAAGATTTATTCATTCTCAGCTTTCAACTCTCTTTCTCTAAATCTTACCGGTGCATCATTCAAATATTCTCTAATCAGCTCATGATCGCTTCGTTCTCATGTATCTAAATTCCCTCAAGCTTCTTCGTTCATTTGCTAATTCTTCCCGGTGTTGTCCTTATCTTTTACTCGGTCATTTTAATTCTTACGGTGGTTCGTTCAAGACTTCTCTTCCTTCGTTATCATATCAATTTATTCGTTGTTTCAACCCTACCGGTGGTTCCTTGAAGACCTTCCCAAGTTTGTGCTATATCTCTCTTTAATCCTTTCTGCGAGAATTAGTAATATGTCAAATCCGTTGATTGTCATCAATTTAATTGGTGAAGGATAAGAATAATGTAATTCTTATTCTTGCTTCATCGAGTAAATTCAATTCCTTATTCCGGAGGTTCATCATGTCACATACTCGGTTCGAGATGCTTTATCTTTTCTATTCCCGGAGTTCCAAGCTCTCTCAATTATCTCGTCGCATAGCTCCATCTAAATCATTGCAAGGATTCACCTGGTGTTTTCAACTTCTCTTTCCTTCCGTTTGATCATTCTTTTGTTTAACGGAGTTCTTCATGAAGGTTCTACATGATGGTTCATCAAGGATTTAATTCCTTCTCGAAGTGTTCATCAACATTATTTTCAGAGGAGTTCAAACATTCTTCATCTTGCTATCCGGAGTGCAATTCTTTCTTCCGTATCAGTGGAGGTGGTATTATGTCATTCTTGATAATTTGAGTTCATGTTTCATGATTCACAAGTTATCAAGAATGAGGTAGTTTAAATCCATGAATCTCTTCATTCGAGTTATCTTGGGTTATATTTCACCTAAAACCTTCCCTAAGGAATGTTGCTATTTATGGTGTTTATCGATGATCCAAGTTTCCTCCTAGTCTCGCGATGAAAGATGTTTTCATCTCTCCGTAGCTCCCAAGCAAGCAATTGTTTTCGTTTGTGGCAGGTTTTCACCTCAAGTTCTCGAGATGTTTTCCTTAAGCCCGCAACAAGCTTACTCTTTCGTTGTTGGTTTTCCCAACAACTCCATTCAATCCTTCTTTTTAAGGATGCTCTCTCAAATTCATTTGAGGTAGAACATGTTGTTTTCTTACCCGTTCTTTTCATTGCATTCTTTCATTTCTTCCGGAGGCATTGAATGATGCTCTCTTCACTCATCATCTCGTATTGTGAAGATCATGTTCTTTCCTTTTGCTTATCCATTCAACCGGAGTGTCGTGTTTTCATTCGAGCTCTCTCATCTTATCAAGTTTTACCTCCATTCTCAACCGGAGTGCCGTCTGAAATCGTTCTTACCCATTGTGCCATCTTTCAATAGTTACGGAGGTAGTGTGTTGTTGATTTCATCAAGTATCCTCTCATCTTGTCAAGTTCTTGTTAATTCCTTCCATTTTCAGTCGGAATGCTGCCCAAATTATATCATTCTTTTTCCTTCTCTATCTTGTTTTAACCGGAGTGTCATTTTTATCTTTCCTCTTCTAACCGGAGTCTCATCCAAGTGCTTTCGTTTCGCAAAGTTTATATTCTTTACCTTCCATGTCCAACCGGAGTGTTGTCGTAATTGATCCTTATCGTTCCTGTACATCTCGTTTCAATCGGAGTGCTTGCATGTACCTATTGTCCATCGTAACACTTTTCTTATGTCTTTCAAACTACAAGGGTCTAGTAAGGTTCCTTGTTCCTCTTCCCTAACGGAGGTTTCAACTTTGTTCACCTTCGTTGTATTCTTTTCTCGAATTTGTTCAACCTCGCAAGGTTCTTTGGTTTCACTCAATTCTCAAAGAAGCAATTTGGTTTACCTCTTCTCTTCCTCTTCCTTGTCCCTCTGGTGCCATCCCTAGGATCTCGGGTCGAGATCCTCTCGTAGTGGTGGAGTGTTGTGACGCCCCGAGACCGATGCGCCAGGTGTCTTCCAGTTATTCAATGTTGTTGTCTTGTTGTTTGCTTGCGTGTTACATCTTATCATGTCATCATGTGCATTGCATCATCATGTTTTCAAAACTTGCATTCGTCCGGGGTATCCCAGTTCTCCCCGTTTTCCGTTCTGAGCCCAGACACACTAGCACGCGCCCGCGGCATGTCCGAAATATTATTTTATAAGTGGGCGGGAAATGTTCTCGGAATGGGATGAGAGTTGGCATGTGGTCTTATTTTAGTGTAGATAGACCGCCTGTGAAGTTTCATCGCATTCGGAGTTCGTTTGACGCCCCAACGGATTACTATAGCGGCAGTATAGCCGGTCTAACGTCGGACGTCTTCGGTCTCCGGAAACAGTTGCCGGCCTGCATCTCTCTTCTCTTCTCTCAACCCAAAGCTTTCTGCACAGTCCGCTGTCAACCGCCAGGCCCCGAAACCCTCTCTGCACAGTGCACCGAACCCCTCGCGCGCGTCCGGAAGTTGTCCCGGACCCGACCCGAGCAGTCATCACCGTTGTGTCCGGATCATCCACAAACATCTACAAAACGTCACCGCTTTCCTTTTTGGACTCCCTAGCTATTTTAACCGCGATCGTCCGATTACGATCGTAGGGACGAGGTAGCCCCTAACCTAGTCTGTAAGGTATATATACACTCCACTCCTAGTCTATTTGGACAAACCCTAAAAATTAGGACCCTTGTCCCATCCCACCGCCGCCAGCATCTCCCACCTCAGGATCCTCCCCAAATCCAAAAATACTCCTCGAATTTCTAACCGGACCAACCCCCTCGTAGCCAGCGACCACCTGCAGCAGGACCCTGCGCGCCCCTGCCTTCCTTCCGGCCTTCTCCTTCCCTTCTCTCCCTCGTTGCCCTATCTCTCTCACCCGGTTCCCTCTCTCTCTGGTTCTTCGCACAGGAGCCGCAGAGCCATGGAGCATGGCCGGAGCTCCTTCCTCGACGCTCGTGCCGACCAAGCCCCGACGTCGCATGGAGACGCCCCGCCATCTCCATCGCTCCTGGATCTGGTGCCTCGCCGGAAAACTCCGTCCTCGTCAGGACCCCATCGCCCTCCGCTGCTGCCTCCCCGTTGCCGCTGCATCACTAGAGAACCAAGGCCATGGCTTCCTCTGCTTCAGATCAAGGCGTCGGCCGGCGGATCCGCCCCCTCTCAGCGTTCACGTCGGGATCCGGCCAATCTTCCCATGCTCCGCCGCCCCGGACCCGTTCCCGGCCGCTGCAGCCGTGCCTGTTCCCGCCTCTGCTTCGAACGGGAGGAGCTCGCCCGTCACCATTGACCGCGTCCGCGTGGGCTGCGTCCTCGCGGTCCAGTTCCGCCAGCGCAAGCCGGCCCACTACACTGACTGGGCCGAAGCCGATGGTGAGACCCCCCTTCAGAGCTCTGTGCGGTTGGGCCAACAGTTGCAGCCCGTGTCACGTTTTTTAGTTCTGCGTTTTAGCTATTTTCCAGGGTTTTGCAGTTTTGCAGAAACACCCTTGAACTTCATGCATTTAATAACTTCACAACCATGCATCGGATCTAAATAAATTGTATATGAAAGTTGCTTAGAATTTTGTCTAGTTTAATAATATGCAACTTTCATCTATGTTTAAAATGTTTAAAATGCTGTTTGTTTAAATTTGCTTAATAACTTGCTAAAATGATTTATTTCATAACTAAATAACCGTAACTCGGAATTTAATAAACTTTATATGTAAATGGGGTAGAAAAATTCCTAGCTTAACATGGTGGCTTTACTTTGCATGTTTAACAACTCTAAAATATTGTTTAGGGCAGAACAGTACCAAACCGTAAAATATGCACATGAGGTTTTTCTGGAATTGTTGTTTGTTATTTCCGGCCTCATTTAAACTTCCCTAGATAGATAGTTTCTTTATGCTTCATCTCTTGCCATGATAACAACATTTAATCTTGTTGGGTACATAAACGAGAGAGAACTAAATAAGTCATGTGGTGTTTTCTTCAATATGCAACTCCGTTGCATGATGAGCTCCACTTAGTTTGTAGGATTGTTTGTGCACTTTGCCATGCCATGCTTCATTAAACCGGACATGCATCATACTCGATTGTGCATCATGCCATGTTGATGTGTTGGTTGTTTACTATGTTGTTTGCTTCTTTCCGGTGTTGCTTCTTCGGGTTGGTTCCGATAACGTCGTGTGTGTGAGGATCCGTTCGACAACGTCCATTTATCTTCTTCATGGACTCGTTCTTCCTTGCGAGATTTCAGGCAAGATGACCATACCCTCGAAATAACTTCTATCTTTGCTTGCTAGTTGCTCGCTCTTTTGCTATGCCTATGCTACGATACCTACCACTTGCTTATCATGCCTCCTATATTGTTGAGCCAAGCCTCTAACCCACCTTGTCCTAGCAAACCGTTGTTTGGCTATGTTACCGCTTTGCTAAGCCCATCTTATAGCGTTGTTAGTTGCAGGTGAAGATTGGAGTTTGTTCCATGTTGGAACATGGTTATGTTGTTGGGATATCACATTATCTCTTATTTAATTAATGCATCTATATACTTGGTAAAGGGTGGAAGGCTCGGCCTTATGCCTGGTGTTTTGTTCCACTCTTACCGCCCTAGTTTCCGTCATATCGGTGTTATGTTCCCGGATTGTGCGTTCCTTACGCGGTTGGGTTATAATGGGAACCCCTTGACAGTTTGCTTTGAATAAAACTCCTCCAGTAAGGCCCAACCTTGGTTTTACCATTCGCCACCTAGCCTTTTTCCCTTGGGAGTCGTGCATCCCGAGGGTCATCTTTATTTTAACCCCCCGGGCCAGTGCTTGTCTAAGTGTTGGTCCAAACTAGAGCCACTTGCGGCGCCTCCTCGGGGAAACTTGAGGGCCGGTTTTAGCTGTATGTATTGTTCATCCGGTGTTGCCCTGAGAACGAGATATGTGCAGCTCCTATCAGGATGTCGGCGCATCGGGCGGTCTTGCTGGACTTGTTTTACCATTGTCGAAATGTCTTGTAATCGGGATTCCGAGCCTGATCGGGTCTTCCCGCTAGAAGGAATATCCTTCATTGACCGTGAGAGCTTGTGATGGGCTAAGTTGGGACACCCCTGCAGGGATTTGAACTTTCAAAAGCCGTGCCCGCGGTTATGGGCAGATGGAATTTGTTAACGTCCGGTTGTAGAAAACCTGAAGTTGACCTTAATTAAAATACATCAACTGTGTGTGTAACCGTGATGGTCTCTTTCCGGCGGAGTCCGGGAAGTGAACACGGTGTTGGAGTTATGCTTGACGTAGGTTATTGTAGGATCACTTCTTGATCATACTTTTATCGACCGTACTTTGCCTTCTCTTCTCGCTCTCATTTGCGTATGTTAGCAACCATATATGCTAGTCGCTTGCTGCAGCTCCACCTCATACCTTTTACCTTACCCATAAGCTTAAATAGTCTTGATCGCGAGGATGTGAGATTGCTGAGTCCCCGTGACTCACAGATACTTCCAAAACCAGTTTGCAGGTGCCGATGATGCCGAGCAGGTGACGCAACCAAGCTCAAGGAGGAGCTCGATGAAGATCTTGTCATTTGTGTTGTTTCGTTCTAGTTGATCAGTAGTGGAGCCCAGTTGGGGTCGATCGGGGATCTGTGTAGCTTTTGGGGTAGTCTTCTTTTATTTTGGTTCCGTAGTCGGACCTTGATTGTATCTGGATGATGTAATGCTTTGTTTCATGTAATTGTGTGAAGTGGCGATTGTAAGCCAACTATGTTTCTCTTTCCCTTATGTATTACATGGGTTGTGTGAAGATTACCTCACTTGCGATATTGCTTTCAATGCGGTTATGCCTCTAAGTCGTGCTTCGACATGTGGGAAATATAGCCGCATCGAGGGCGTTACAGTGAAGTAGCCGGCCGGTCACGCCGGTATCGGAGTAGAGGCGCGGGGTGTCGACGGCGGTGGCGGGCGACGCAAACCGATCAAGCAGAGATCGGAAACCCAAAAAGAAAACGCCAATCAAAACAACTGGCGAGAGAGCGAAAAAATCGGAGTGAGGGCTTGGGAAAAAGACTCTGTAGGGCAGCTGGTCAACACGGCCTGCGGGCGAACCCTAGATACGGGTGGCGCGGCCCCTGACGGCGGTCATGGAGGCCAATCGCCCCAGAAGCAGCGCGTGGGTGCGGAAGCGGAGGCGGCTAGGGTTTAGAACCTGAAAACTGATACCATGTTAGAAGAGAGATGACTAAACACCTAGCCTATTATTGGACCCCCATCCAAACCGGTTGTAGATATCCTGGGCTACCATCTCTCATCGGGTAGAGCCAGTAACCTTAATAGCCCAAAGTCATCTCCGCACGTCCATCAACCTCCGCACGAGTGTTTAGTCATTAATTCGATCTTGTAGATAACCTGCAAAACATTAATTCGAATCTGCCTGTTAAAAACCATATCATTTATGCAGTCTATATAGCCCAAAGTAATGCACATACTCCTAACCGAATATGTGTCACAATAGTTGGATCAACTCCATTTAGCCACGTCCCAAATAACTTGTGAATACTATTTGGAGGGGTAATATTAAAGGCTATATGAAGTGAATGCCATAATAGTCTAGCCAGCGGACACTTGAGAAAGAGGTGTTTAATCAATTCATCTTGACCACAAAGGCAACATCGTTGATTTCCCTCCCAACTTCGCTTTGCCAAATTATCCTTAGTCAGGATCACCTCCTTGTGAACAAACCACATGAAGACTTTGACTCTTAAAGGCACTTTAATTTTCCAAATATGTATAGATCTCGGAATACTGTAACAACATAAGCCTCCACATGAAGACTTTGACAGGGGTTTATTCACATGTTTAGGGGTGTAGACTGTAATACTGTAACAACATAAGCCTCCTTTTGTTGTACAATATTATACAGGGACACATATTGTGTTGCTAAAGGTGCTTCCCCTAGCCAAGTATCCTCCTGAAAAATAGTAGTATTATCATTTCCAATGATGAATTTTTTCCTATGGACGAAGGCCGTTTTCACTCTCATCAACCCCTTCCATAAAGCTGAATCATTGGGTCTAATAGTAACCTGGGCCAAGATTTTAGGCTGTGGGTACTTATTACGCAAAATTTGTACCCACATACCTCCAGTCTCAATAGAAAGCCTGTACAACCATTTATTGAGCAGGCATCTATTTTATACCTCAAAATTCTCAATGCCGAGCCCACCCTGGACCTTCGGTCTAGAAATGATACCCCATTTAGTAAGCATGTACTTTCTCTTTATTTCATCGCATTTCCAAAAAATCGTGTTCGATAGAAATCTAACCTTTTTCGTACCCATGCAGGTACTTGATACGTCTCCAACGTATCTATAATTTTTGTTTTTTCCATACTATTATAGTATCAATCTTGGATGTTTTTATGCAATTATATGCAATTATACACACACACACACACACACACATATATATATATATCACTTTTTGAGACTAACCTATTAATCTAGTGTCCAGTGCTAGTTGTTATTTTTGCTTGTTTTTGGCTTTTCGGAAAATCAATATCAAACAGAGTCCAAACGGAGAAAAACTTTGGATTAAGTTTTTCTGGACCAGAAGGGACCCTAGAAAGCTCGAGAGAAGACTTGAAGAGCCACGAGGAAGCGACAAGCTCAAGAGGCGCGCCCTCCAGGCTTGTGGGCCCCTTGTGGCACCTCTTGACCTAATTCAAGCTCTATAAATTCCCAAATATTCCTAATACATCAAAGAGCCACCCAAAAATACTTTTTCCGCCACCGCAAGTTTCTGTTCTTCCACGATCCCAACTGGAGGCCTTTTTCGGCACATTGCCGGAGGAGCAATCGATCACGAAGGGCTTCTACATCAACCTTCATGCCCTTCTGATGATGTGTGAGTAGTTTACCACAGACCTAAGGGTCCATAGCTAGTAGCTAGATGGCTTCTTCTCTCTCTTTGATCTTCAATACAATGTTCTCCTCGATATTCTTGGAGATCTATTGGATGTAATCTTATTTTGCGGTGTGTTTTGTTGGGATCCGATGAATTGTGGGTTTATGATTAGATTATTCGAATATTAATTGAGTCTTCTCTGAATTCTTTTATGCATGATTATTATATCTTTGTATTTCTCTCCGATCTATCTGTTTGGTTTGGCCAGCTAGATTGATTTATCTTGCAATGGGAGAGGTGCTTTGTAATGGGTTCAATTTTGCAATGCTCAATCCCAATGACAGAAGGGGACATCACACGTATTTGTATTGTTTCCATTAAGGGGAAAACGAGGGTGAGAGAGTCCTGGATTAGGGGGTATCCGAACAGCCGGATTATATCCTTTGGCCGGACTGTTGGACTATGAAGATACAAGATTGAAGACTTCGTCCCATGTCCGGATGGGACTCTCCTTGGCGTGGAAGGCAAGATTGGCATTACGGATATGTAGATCTCCTTCCTTGTAACCGACTCTGTGTAACCCTAGCCCCCTCTGGTGTCTATATAAACCGGAGGGTTTAGTCCATAGGACCAACAACAATCATACCATAGGCTAGCTTCTAGGGTTTAGCCTCTTCGATCTCGTGGTAGATCAACTCTTGTACTACTCATATTATCAAGAACAACCAAGCAGGACGTAGGGTATTACCTCCATCAAGAGGGCCCGAACCTGGGTAAACATCGTGTCCCCCGCCTCCTGTTACCATCCGCCTAGACGCACAATTCGGGACCCCCTACCCAAGATCCGCCGGTTTTGACACCAACATTGGTGCTTTCATTGAGAGTTCCACTGTGCCGTCACCGCAAGGAAGGATGCCTCGTCTCGTTGTTAAAAACAACATTACCGCCGGGGGAGCCCTGGCTGTCGGCCAAACTCTCCGGCTAGGCAGTTTCATCATGACCGCCCGTTCGGCTGCCGCACCGAAGATGACTTCTTGGGTCATCGAAAACAGTCTCCACGCCGGCTCGGAATTTACCGAGCAGATGGATCCAATGGAGCTCTCATCCCTAAACGAGCTCTTGAATCGCATCGCCGCCTGGGAAGTCGCTATGGACTATGATCGGATTGGGCTTAAACCCGATCAAAGGGAGATTAACTCTCCACCGGTCACTCATCATATTGTGGTGGTGGAGGAACAATGTGGCGATTCTTCCTCTATCTTGAGGACTAACTATGTCCGGATTCCTGAGCTCTCCGAGCCAGATACCCATTTACGGGAGGACATCACCCAAGCCCTGAACCTAGAGTCAGGCGGCGGGCCAGTCTTATCGGGCAACATTCTGGAACCCGAACTTCCAAGATTGGAAACTCCTCGGCCCCTGGGTCTCAGATCGGGTAAGGGTTCGGACTCAAATCCACCCACCCACCCAAACATAAATGATCTTTCCCACACCAGGCAAGCGCCCCAGGAAACTGTACATCATTATTGGCCCAGATTCCTCCTTGTGATGAATAAGGTTAAGGACTGTCGCGAGGAAGACGCAATCTCATTTTTCCGCAATAACTGCACGGACATGGGAATCCTTAATGCCATAAGTCGCCGTGACATATCATGCTTCGCTGACTTGGCGTCCATAGTACGAAAGTACTGTGCGATGGAAAGCGCCTGGAAAACCAAAATGAAATTTTGGGATAATCCGGCTCCAAATATACACCCAGTCCGAAGTAAAAGGGTGCACTATCATAAGACACCCGAGTTAATTACAAAGAAGTAAAAACCCTCTACAGGGCGTGGAACCGTATTGGAGGGATGGCTCAACGGACCCTGCAAAATTCATAGTACAACGGATACCATACCAACACACAGCCTTAGAGCGTGTTGGGTACTCCGGCCGGTGGCCAAAAGTGGTGAGAATCTTCTCATCCCAGACGCCACAGAGCACCATCCTGGGGATAACAATACAGTATTAATAGTATTTGAAACCTTTGCATCAAATAATAGGCGCAAGCGAACACTCCGCAGCCTTGCCCAAATCTGCCACGTGGCAGCAATAACTCCATGGAGTGACACGACTATTACCTTCAACGCCAGTGACAAACCTAAATTCCGAACTGCCTGAGCACCGGCCGCACTGGTCCTCAGTCCAATCGTGGACGGATTTCGAGTCACCAAAGTACTCATGGACGGCGACAGTGGATTAAAACTCATCTATGAGGAAACTCTTCAAAAAATGGAAATAGACTGGAACCGCATTGAGCAAAGCAGCACAACCTTCAGAGGAATCATCTCCAGTTAGGAAGCACGTTGTGCTGGAAAAATCACACTAGATGTGGTATTCGGCATGCCGGAGAACTATAGGTCCGAAGAAATTACATTCCAAGTGGCCTCGTTCAGTAGCGGATACCACGCCCTTTTAGGGCGGGAGGCGTTCACGATCTTCCAAGCCATACCCCATTACGGGTACATGAAGCTCAAACTGCCCGGGCCCAATGGAATCATCACTCTCGCTAGTGATCCAGACACAGCACTCCATGCCGAAAACAAAACAGCCGCATTGGCCCTCGAGGCATTATCCAAAGCCCTTTCGGCCGAGGAATTAACTGCACTACGCTCCACAGTGGATAGGGACGACGTGATACTTGACAAGAGATCCAAGTCCACCTCTTTTAAACCAGTGGATGAAATAGCCAAATTCCAAGTCCACCCAACGGACCCTACAAAAACAGCCTCCAGCGGGGCACCGTTAAACCTCGCCGTGGACGCCGTGTTGGGGAACGTTGTAGAAAACAAAAATTTTCCTACTCGTTTCACCAAGATCCATCTAGGAGTTCATCTAGCAATGAGACATCGGATGCATCTACATACCTTTGTAGATCGCGCACGGAAGCGTTCAAAGAACGGTGATGATGTAGTCGAACACGACGTGATCCAAATCACCGATGACCAAGCGCCGAACGGACGGCACCTCCGCGTTCAACACACGTACGGGACGGGAGACGTCTCCTCCTTCTTGATCCAGCAAGGGGAGGAGGAGAGGTTGATGAAGATCCAGCAGCACGACGGCGTGGTGGTGGATGCAGGGCGTCACAGTAGCAGGGCTTCGCCTATACTACGAGGGAGAGACGTAACGGGGAGAGAGGGAGGCGCCAAGGCTCAGGTATGAAGTCCTCCCCTCTCCTCAACTATATATAGGGGTGCCAAGGGGGGGGGGGGCGCCGGCCCTAGTAGATGGATCTACTAGGGGGGGCGGCGGCCAAGGGTGGGGGGCTTGCCCCCCAAGCAAGGGGGCGCCCCCTCTAGGGTTCCCCCCCAACCCTAGGCGCATGGGCCCTTGGGGGGTGGCGCCCCAGCCCACTTTGGGCTGGGTTCCCTCCCACTTCAGCCCATGGGGCCCCCCGGGATAGGTGGCCCCACCCGGTGGACCCCCGGGACCCTTCCGGTGGTCCCGGTACAATACCGGTGACCCCGAAACTTGTCCTGATGGCCGAAACAACACTTCCTATATATAATTCTTTACCTCCGGACCATTCCGGAACTCCTCGTGACGTCCGGGATCTCATCCGGGACTCCGAACAATATTCGGGTTACTGCATATACATATCTTCACAACCCTAGCGTCACCGAACCTTAAGTGTGTAGACCCTACGGGTTCGGGAGACGAGCAGACATGACCGAGACGACTCTCCGGTCAATAACCAACAGCGGGATCTGGATACCCATGTTGGCTCCCACATGCTCCACGATGATCTCATCGGATGAACCATGATGTCGAGGATTCAATCAACCCCGTATGCAATTCCCTTTGTCAATCGATATGTTACTTGCCCGAGATTCGATCGTCGGTATCCCAATACCTCGTTCAATCTCGTTACTGGCAAGTCACTTTACTCGTACCGTAATGCATGATCCCGTGACCAGACACTTGGTCACTTTGAGCTCATTATGATGATGCATTACCGAGTGGGCCCAGTGATACCTCTCCGTCATACGGAGTGAACAAATCCCAGTCTTGATCCATGTCAACCCAACAGACACTTTCGGAGATACCCGTAGTACCTTTATAGTCACCCAGTTACGTTGTGACGTTTGGTATACCCAAAGCACTCCTACGGTATCCGGGAGTTACACGATCTCATGGTCTAAGGAAAAGATACTTGACATTGGAAAACTCTAGGCAAACGAACTATACGATCTTGTGCTATGTTTAGGATTGGGTCTTGTCCATCACATCATTCTCCTAATGATGTGATCTCGTTATCAATAACATCCAATGTCCATAGTCAGGAAACCATGACTATCTGTTGATCAATGAGCTAGTCAACTAGAGGCTTACTAGGGACATGTTGGTGTCTGTTATTCACACATGCATTACGATTTCCGGATAACACAATTATAGCATGAATAAAGACAATTATCATGAACAAAGAAATATAATAATAATGCTTTTATTATTGCCTCTAGGGCATATTTCCAACAGTCTCCCACTTGCACTAGAGTCAATAATCTAGTTACATCGTGATGAATCGAACACCCATGGAATTCTGGTGTTGATCATGTTTTGCCCTAGGGAGAGGTTTAGTCAACGGATCTGCTACATTCAGGTCCGCGTGCACTTTACAAATCTCTATGTCTCCATCTTGAACATTTTCACGAATGGAGTTGAAGCGACACTTGATGTGCCTTGTCTTCTTGTGAAACCTGGGCTCCTTGGCAAGAGCAATAGCTCAAGTGTTGTCACAGAAGAGCTTGATCGGCCCCGACGCATTGGGTATGACGCCTAGGTCGGTGATGAACTCCTTCACCCATATTGCTTCATGTGCTGCCTCCGAGGCTGCCATGTACTCCGCTTCACATGTAGATCCCGCCACCACGCTCTGCTTGCAACTGCACCAGCTTACTGCCCCACCATTCAAAATATACACGTATCCGGTTTGTGACTTAGAGTCATCCAGATCTGTGTCGAAGCTAGCGTCGACGTAACCCTTTACGACGAGCTCTTCGTCACCTCCATAAACGAGAAACATTTCCTTAGTCCTTTTCAGGTACTTCAGGATATTCTTGACCGCTGTCCAGTGTTCCTTGCCGGGATTACTTTGGTACCTTCCTACCAAACTTACAGCAAGGTTTACGTCAGGTCTGGTACACAGCATGGCATACATAATAGAACCTATGGCTGATGCATAGGGGATGGCGCTCATCTCTTCTATATCTTCTGCCGTGGTCGGACATTGAGCTGAGCTCAACTTCACACCTTGTAATACAGGCAAGAACCCCTTCTTAGACTGATCCATATTGAACTTCTTCAATATCTTATCAAGGTATGTGCTTTGTGAAAGACCTATGAGGCGTCTTGATCTATCTCTATAGATTTTGATGCCTAATATATAAGCAGCTTCTCCAAGGTCCTTCATTGAAAAACTCTTATTCAAGTAGGCCTTGATGCTGTCCAAGAGTTCTATATCATTTCCCATCAAAAGTATGTCATCTACATATAATATGAGAAATGCTACAGATCTCCCACTCACTTTCTTGTAAACGCAGGCTTCTCCATAAGTCTGCGTAAACCCAAACGCTTTGATCATCTCATCAAAGCGAATATTCCAACTCCGAGATGCTTGCACCAGCCCATAGATCGAGCGTTGGAGCTTGCACACCTTGTCAGCATTCTTAGGATCGACAAAACCTTCTGGCTGCATCATATACAATTCTTCCTTAAGGAAACCATTAAGGAATGCCGTTTTGACGTCCATTTGCCATATCTCATAATCGTAGAATGCGGCAATTGCTAACATGATTCAGACAGACTTTAGCTTCGCTACCGGTGAGAAAGTCTCATCGTAGTCAACCCCTTGAACTTGTCGATAACCCTTAGCGACAAGTCGAGCTTTATAGATGGTCACATTACCATCCGCGTCTGTCTTCTTCTTAAAGATCCATTTATTTTCTATGGCTCGCCGTTCAACGGGCAAGTCAGTCAAAGTCCATACTTCATTTTCATACATGGATCCTATCTCGGATTTCATGGCTTCTAGCCATTTGTCGGAATCCGGGCCCGCCATCGCTTCTTCATAGTTCGAAGGTTCACCGTTGTCTAACAACATGATTTCCAAGACAGGGTTGCCGTACCACTCTGGTGCGGAACGTGTCCTTGTGGACCTTCGAATTTCAGTAGGATCTTGATCAGAAGTATCTTGATCATTATCATTAACTTCCTCTCTAGTCGGTGCAGGCACCTCAGGAATATTTCCTTGAGCTGCGCCATTTGCCGGTTCAAGAGGTAATACTTCATCAAGCTCTAATTTCCTCCCACTTACTTCTTTCGAGAGAAACTCTTTCTCTAGAAAGGACCCATTCTTGGCAACAAAGATCTTGCCTTCGGATCTGAGGTAGAAGGTGTACCCAATAGTTTCTTTTGGGTATCCTATGAAGACGCATTTTTCCGACTTGGCTTCGAGCTTTTCAGGTTGAAGTTTCTTGACATAAGCATCGCATCCCCAAACTTTTAGAAACGACAGCTTAGGTTTCTTCCCAAACCATAATTCATACGGTGTCGTCTCAACGGATTTCGACGGAGCCCTATTTAAAGTGAATGCAGCAGTCTCTAAAGCATAGTCCCAAAAAGATAGCGGTAAATCGGTAAGAGACATCATAGATCGCACCATATCTAATAGAGTGCGATTACGACGTTCGGACACACCGTTACGCTGAGGTGTTCCAGGCGGCGTGAGTTGTGAAACTATTCCACATTTTCTTAAGTGTGTGCCAAACTCGTGACTCAAGTATTCTCCTCCACGATCTGATCGTAGAAACTTGATTTTCCTGTCACGTTGATTCTCAACCTCACTCTGAAATTCCTTGAACTTTTCAAAGGTTTCAGACTTGTGTTTCATTAAGTAGATATACCCATATCTACTTAAATCATCAGTGAGCATGAGAACATAACGATAGCCACCGCGAGCCTCAACACTCATTGGACCGCACACATCAGTATGTATGATTTCCAATAAGTTGGTTGCTCGCTCCATTGTTCCTGAGAACGGAGTCTTGGTCATCTTACCCATGAGGCATGGTTCGCACGTGTCAAATGATTCATAATCAAGAGACTCTAAAAGTCCATCTGCATGGAGCTTCTTCATGCGTTTGACACCTATGTGACCAAGGCGGCAGTGCCACAAGTATGTGGGACTATCATTATCAACCTTACATCTTTTGGTACTCACATTATGAACATGTGTAGCATCACGTTCGAGATTCATAAAGAATAAACCATTCACCATAGGAGCATGACCATAAAACATATCTCTCATATAAATAGAACAACCATTATTCTCGGATTTAAATGAGTAGCCATCTCGAATTAAACGAGATCCCGATACAATGTTCATGCTCAAAGCTGGCACTAAATAACAATTATTAAGGTTTAAAACTAATCCCGAAGGTAGATGCAGAGGTAGCATGCCGACGGCGATCACATTGACCTTGGAACCATTCCCGACGCGCATCGTCACCTCGTCCTTTGCCAGTTTCCGCTTATTCCGCAGCCCCTGCTTTGAGTTACAAATGTGAGAAACTGCACCGCTATCAAATACCCAGGAGCTACTACGGACACTAGTAAGGTACACATCAATTACATGTATATCACATATACCTTTTGTTTTGCCGGCCTTCTTGTCTGCTAAGTACTTAGGGCAGTTCCGCTTCCAGTGACCGCTTCCCTTGCAATAAAAGCACTCAGTCTCGGGCTTGGGTCCATTCTTTGGCTTCTTCCCGGCAGCTTGCTTGCCGGGCGCGGCAACCTCCTTGCCGTCCTTCTTGAAGTTCTTTTTACCCTTGCCTTTCTTGAACTTAGTGGTTTTATTGACCATCAACACTTGATGTTCCTTCTTGACCTCTACCTCCGCTGATTTCAGCATTGAGAACAACTCAGGAATGGTCTTTTGCATCCCCTGCATGTTGAAGTTCATCACAAAGCTCTTGTAGCTTGGTGGAAGCGACTGGAGGATTCTGTCAATGACCGCATCATCCGGGAGATTAACTCCCAGCTGAGACAAGAGGTTATGTAACCAAGACATAGTGAGTATGTGCTCACTGACAGAACTATTTTCCTCCATCTTACAGCTGAAGAACTTATCGGAGACTTCATATCTCTCGATCCGGGCATGAGCTTGAAAAACCATTTTCAGCTCTTCGAACATCTCATATGCTCCATGTCTCTCAAAACGTTTTTGGAGCCCCGGCTCTAAGCTGTAAAGCATGCCGCACTGAACGAGGGAGTAGTCGTCAACACGTGTCTGCCAAGCGTTCATAACATCTTGGTTCTGTGGGACGGGTGGATCACCTAGCGGTGCTTGTAGGACATAATCTTTCTTGGCAGCTATGAGGATGATCCTCAGGTTCCGGACCCAGTCCGTATAGTTGCTGCCATCGTCTTTCAGCTTGGTTTTCTCTAGGAACGCGTTGAAGTTGAGGACTACGTGGGCCATTTGATCTACAAGACATATTGTAAAATATTTTAGACTAAGTTCATGATAATTAAGTTCATCTAATCAAATAATTAATGAACTCCCACTTAGATTAGACATCCCTCTGGTCATCTAAGTATTACATGATCCGAGTTAACTAGGCCGTGTCCGATCATCACGTGAGACGGACTAGTCAACATCGGTGAACATCTTCATGTTGATCGTATCTTCTATACGACTCATGCTCGACCTTTCGGTCTTCTGTGTTCCGAGGCCATGTCTGTACATGCTAGGCTCGTCAAGTCAACCTAAGTGTTTGCATGTGTAAATCTGTCTTACACCCGTTGTATGTGAACGTCTGAATAAAACACCCGATCATCACGTGGTGTTTTGAAACAGCGAACTGTCGCAACGGTGCACAGTTAGGGGGAACACTTCTTGAAATTATTATGAGGGATCATCTTATTTACTACCGTCGTTCTAAGTAAACAAGATACAAAACATGATAAACATCACATGCAATCAAATAATAAACGTGAGATGATATGGCCAATATCACATAGCTCCTTTGATCTCCATCTTGGGGCTCCATGATCATCTTGTCACCAGCTTGACACCATGATCTCCATCATCGTGTCTCCATGAAGTTGCTCGCCAACTATTACTTCTACTACTATGGCTAACGCGTTTAGCAATAAAGTAAAGTAATTTACATGGCATTTCTCAATGACACGCAGGTCATATAAAAGAATAAAGACAACTCCTATGGCCCCTGCCGGTTGTCATACTCATCGACATGCAAGTCGTGATTCCTATTACAATAACATGAACATCTCATACATCACATATAGATCATTCATCATTCATCACAACTTTGGCCATATCATATCACAAACCACTTGCTGCAAAAACAAGTTAGACGTCCTCTAATTGTTGTTGCAAGTTTTACGTGGCTGAATTAGGGTTCTAGCAAGAACGTCTTCTTACCTACGTTAAAGCCACAACGTGATTTGTCAACTTCTATTTACCCTTCATAAGGACCCTGTTCATCGAATCCGCTCCAACTAAAGTGGAAGGGACAGACACCCGCCAGCCACCTTATGCAACTAGTGCATGTTAGTCGGTGGAACCGGTCTCACGTAAGCGTACGTGTAAGGTTGGTCCGGGCCGCTTCATCCCACAATACCGCTGAAGCAAGAAAAGACTAGTAGCAGCAAGAAAGTTGACAAATCTACGCCCACAACAAATTGTGTTCTACTCGCGCAAGAAGAACTACGCATAGACCTAGCTCATGATGCCACTGTTGGGGAACGTTGCAGAAAACAAAAAATTTCCTACTCGTTTCACCAAGATCCATCTAGGAGTTCATCTAGCAACGAGACATCGGATGCATCTACATACCTTTGTAGATCGCGCACGGAAGCGTTCAAAGAACGGTGATGATGTAGTCGAACACGACGTGATCCAAATCACCGATGACCAAGCGCCGAACGGACGGCACCTCCGCGTTCAACACACGTACGGGACGGGAGACGTCTCCTCCTTCTTGATCCAGCAAGGGGAGGAGGAGAGGTTGATGAAGATCCAGCAGCACGACGGCGTGGTGGTGGATGCAGGGCGTCACAGTAGCAGGGCTTCGCCTATACTACGAGGGAGAGACGTAACGGGGAGAGAGGGAGGCGCCAAGGCTCAGGTATGAAGTCCTCCCCTCTCCTCAACTATATATAGGGGTGCCAAGGGGGGGGGGGGCGCCGGCCCTAGTAGATGGATCTACTAGGGGGGGCGGCGGCCAAGGGTGGGGGGCTTGCCCCCCAAGCAAGGGGGCGCCCCCTCTAGGGTTCCCCCCCAACCCTAGGCGCATGGGCCCTTGGGGGGTGGCGCCCCAGCCCACTTTGGGCTGGGTTCCCTCCCACTTCAGCCCATGGGGCCCCCCGGGATAGGTGGCCCCACCCGGTGGACCCCCGGGACCCTTCCGGTGGTCCCGGTACAATACCGGTGACCCCGAAACTTGTCCTGATGGCCGAAACAACACTTCCTATATATAATTCTTTACCTCCGGACCATTCCGGAACTCCTCGTGACGTCCGGGATCTCATCCGGGACTCCGAACAATATTCGGGTTACTGCATATACATATCTTCACAACCCTAGCGTCACCGAACCTTAAGTGTGTAGACCCTACGGGTTCGGGAGACGAGCAGACATGACCGAGACGACTCTCCGGTCAATAACCAACAGCGGGATCTGGATACCCATGTTGGCTCCCACATGCTCCACGATGATCTCATCGGATGAACCATGATGTCGAGGATTCAATCAACCCCGTATGCAATTCCCTTTGTCAATCGATATGTTACTTGCCCGAGATTCGATCGTCGGTATCCCAATACCTCGTTCAATCTCGTTACTGGCAAGTCACTTTACTCGTACCGTAATGCATGATCCCGTGACCAGACACTTGGTCACTTTGAGCTCATTATGATGATGCATTACCGAGTGGGCCCAGTGATACCTCTCCGTCATACGGAGTGACAAATCCCAGTCTTGATCCATGTCAACCCAACAGACACTTTTGGAGATACCCGTAGTCTACCTTTATAGTCACCCAGTTACGTTGTGATGTTTGGTATACCCAAAGCACTCCTACGGTATCCGGGAGTTACACGATCTCATGGTCTAAGGAAAATATACTTGACATTGGAAAACTCTAGCAAACGAACTATACGATCTTGTGCTATGTTTAGGATTGGGTCTTGTCCATCACATCATTCTCCTAATGATGTGATCTCGTTATCAATGACATCCAATGTCCATAGTCAGGAAACCATGACTATCTGTTGATCAACGAGCTAGTCAACTAGAGGCTTACTAGGGACATGTTGGTGTCTGTTATTCACACATGCATTACGATTTCCGGATAACACAATTATAGCATGAATAAAGACAATTATCATGAACAAAGAAATATAATAATAATGCTTTTATTATTGCCTCTAGGGCATATTTCCAACAGCCGCACTACGAGAGTTCCTGCACGAGAATTGGGACATATTCGCCTGGTACCCCTCAGACATGCCAGGAATCCCACGCAGGCTGGCCGAGCACAACTTAATATTCTAAAGGGATTCAAGACGGTCAAGCAGACTCTTCGGCGTTTCTCTGAACCTAAGATACAAGCTATGGGAGAGGAACTAGCCAAGTTATTGGAGGCCGGATTCATTAGAGAAATAAAACACCCAGACTGGCTAGCAAACCTGGTGACGGTACCAAAGAAGGACAAATCCTGGCGCCTATGTGTCGATTTCAAGGACCTCAACAAGGCTTGCCCAAAGGATCCCTTCCCCCTCCCCCGCGTCGATCAAATTATCGATGCTACCACAGGACACGATTCATTGTGTTTCCTCGACGCATACTCCGGCTACCACCAAATCAAGATGGAAGAGTCCGACCAAGCCGCAACGACATTTATCACACCATACGGCCCCTTCTATTTCAACACAATGCCTTTTGGGCTCAAAAATGCCAACGCAACATATCAGCGCATGATTTAGACATGTTTGGAGAAACAGATCGACAAAATAGTAGAGGCATACGTAGATGATGTGGTCGTCAAAACCAAACACGTCGACTCTCTAATAGACGACTTGAGGCTCACATTCGACAACCTCCGAACATATGACATCAAGCTCAATCCAGAAAAATGCGTTTTCGGTGTACCAGCCGGAAAGCTCCTGGGTTTCATTGTCTCCAGTAGAGGAATTGAAGCAAATCTAGCGAAAATCCGAGCTCTGTCACAGTTGGCTATCCCAACGGACCTCAAACAAATCCAGAAATTAACCGGATGTGTGGCGGCTCTAAGCCTCTTTATCTCCCGCTTAGGAGAAAAGACATTACCCCTTTATTGCCTCCTTCGGCACACAGAACACTTCGAGTGGACGGATGCTGTCACAGCCGGATTGGAAGAAATAAAAGCCATATTGGCAACCAACCCAATCCTGACCGCGCCAAACATCGGCGAACCAATGCTGTTGTACATTGCGGCAACTCATCAGGTTGTAAGCGCAGTGCTCGTCGTCGAACGAGAAACGAACAGACATAAATCCCCCCTTCAAAAGCTGGTATATTATGTATCCACTGTCCTCACTCCATGCAAATCACGGTACCCACATTATCAAAAGATAGCCTATGCGGTATTCATGGCATCCCGGAAGCTGTGACACTATTTTCAAGAGTGTTCAATTATAGTAGCCTCGGAAGTGCCACTTAATGATATTATAAACAACCGCGATGCCACGGGCCGGATTGCCAAATGGGCCATTGAGCTCCTCCCGTTCGACATAACATACAAACCCCGGCGAGCCATTAAATCGCAAGTATTGGCCGACTTTGTCGCCGAATGGACGGAAGCCGAACTCCCTAAAGAGTACGGCGCATACTCCAATTGGATCATGCACTTTGACGGCTCCAAAATGCTGGCTGGTCTGGGGCTACTGTAATTCAATACGTACTACATATACTGTATACAGACTCCAACAACGCAGCTGAATATGAAGCCCTGTTACATGGTCTTCGGATGGCAGTTTCCATGGGCATTCAACGCCTGGAGGTGCGTGGGGATTCGAACCTCGCAATATCCCAAATAAATGGAGACTTCGATGCCAAGGATCCGAAGATGGCGGCCTATCACAACGCCGTCCTAAAGATATCAGCTCGGTTCAAGGGGCTCAAATTTCACCATGTGGCTCGGGAAAACAATCAGGCGGCGGATATCCTCGCCCGCATCGGCGCAAAACGCGATGCGGTCCCCCCAACATCTTTTTGGAGAGGTTGTTTAAGCCATCCGTGGTATGTGAAGGGGACACCGGTAACAATAGTCCGGACCCGGCCAAAATGCCCGATACCGAACACTCTGACATAATCGGAGGCTCTGCCACCGTAATAACACCTTCAACCCATGTAATAATGGCCATCATCGCCCCGTGGACAGAACCATTCCTGGCCTACCTAACTAGGCAGGAACTTCCCCAGGACCAAAATGAGGCACACTGCATAGTGCGGCGATCTAAAGCCTACAGGGTCCACGAGGGAGAGCTGTATAAAAAAAGCACTACCGGAGTCCTTCAAAGGTGCATCTCCGAAGAGGAAGGGCGGAAGCTTTTGGCAGAAATTCACGCCGGACTCGGCGGCCACCACGCCGCAGCCCAGGCCCTTGTAAGCAAGGCCTTCCGTACAGGTTTTTATTGGCCGACGGCCCGGGTAGATGCACAGGACTTGGTCCAACGCTGCGTCGGTTGCCAGCTTTTCGCAAACCAAAGCCACATGCCACCCACCGCCCTCCAAACAATCCCCATTACCTGGCCCTTCGCGGTCTGGGGGCTTGACATGGTTGGACCCCTTAAAGGGGGAACCCATAAGAAAAAATACTTACTGGTCATGGTGGATAAATTCACCAAATGGATAGAAGCCAAACTTGTTAAAACGGCCGAATCCGGACCGGTGATAGACTTCATATCCGGGGTTGTACACCATTATGGCGTCCCTCACAGCACCATCACTGACAATGGCACGAACTTCACGGCCGACGAGGTAAAACTATGGTGCAGCAACATGGGCATTAAGCTCGATTATGCCTCTGTCTATCACCCACAAACTAACGGCCAAGTTGAGCGAGAAAATGGTCTTATCATGAGCGGCATCAAACCCAGATTAGTGCGGTCCTTAAAGGAGTCTAACACGCACTGAGTAGAGGAGCTCGACTCCGTACTCTAGGGGCTGCGAACCACGCCGAATCGTACTACCGGACACACACCCTTCTTTATGGTGTACGGCGCAGAGGCGGTTTCGCCCTGCGACATAATTCATGACTCACCTCGAGTGCGCATGTACGAAGAAAGAGAAGCCGAGCTCGATCGGCAGGACAGTCTGAACACCCTGGAGGAGGAGCGCGGCGTGGCAAAAGCCCGTTCCGCATTCTATCAGCAACAGGCTCGCAGATACCAAAGCAGAGAAGTACGGGCCAAAACTTATAACATTGGCGAGCTAGTTCTACGCCTGCCGGAGAAGAAAAAGACCAAGCTCGAGCCCAAATGGGAAGGTCCCTTCATTATTGATCAAGTTCTGACCGGTGGAGCGTACCGTCTGCGAGATGTATCGAATAATCGACTTGAGCCGAACCCATGGAACGCAGCCAAGCTCCGAAGATTCTACGCCTAGTGCCGGACTCTATGTTCGTCTCCTTCCTCTGTCCATTTTTTGCATATACATTATCTGTCTTTTTTCTCTCTTTCTTTCATTTATTCTTTCTCAAGGCCTTTAAGGGCCAACTTGTGCCTTGTTTGCACACTATTGACGCGCTAACCGCGCTCATTATACCTGGGGGCTTCTTATACAGAAGCTTAATTATTTATCTGGGCTTCATGCCCCGCACATGTGTTATTCTTCCGCATGTACCTTTTCTTCGCCATTATATGCATCGATATGACTTAAGTTTTGGCCAAGCTGGGTTGCCTGGCTCTTGTATTTATGCCCTACGTTCCCGTTAATTCGGCTAGGGCATAAGGGGAGCACCTCTGCGATTGTTACTGCCGGGTCAGCCGGATGTGTACCTCAGACTGGGTGAAGCCGAAAGCTAGCGCTCTTAAGGGAATATTCGGTCAGTGAACAAAAAGATGATTTTTATTTATTTTCCATATGTGCCCCCAGATGTTTTTGCCTGGGTCTCCTCTCGCAGTCCGGACATGCACTTTAGGGCATGCGTACCCAGGGAAAGGAACCCTTAACGGAACTATTCTCCCTGGAAGATGTTTCTTACTACCCATGTAATATAACATAACTAGTTAAGTACTTGTCTGTTCAAGCACTAATGACCCCTACGCCTGGTTTCCACGCATACCCCGATTCTTATATAACCGAGCGGGTATTCGGATACACTCCAGACTATCGGGTCCCGAGGTTGAAGCGAAAAGGTCCGCCATGACAAATGATTTACAATCCAGCTAGAAGGCATTATACATGTCACTTTAATTACATAGTCATGTAGACTGACTAAATTCCTCTTCTATACCATCCAACAGGCTGTCTAGCCTAAAATCCTGTTGGGAATACTTTGCGGCTAATTCTACTTGCCCATACACTAAGCTAACGTGGATCTCTTTCCCATCGGGCCCCACAGGTCCGACCTCGGCCATGTGGTTTGGGTCAGCCTTGGTATACCGCGTCTTCACCATGGCCCAGGCTTCCCTGGCACCTTGACGGTAGGCCAATATCTTCCATAATCGGAAGCGCCGCCGTGCTCCCTTGAGCTTCTCCGCAAGCTCTCCAATGCCTGCTGGCAGGGAGACGGATGGCCACAAGGCCTGGGCAATACCTTGCATCACCTGTCAAACTTGTTCATGCAGTTGTGAGAGCTCAGGTAGAAGATCACCCGCAGACCCGGGCATCTCCTCTGCGGGACGACCCGTCAGCATACCTGCAGACATAACTCCATTAGCGGGCTTCTCCGCCGCACCCTTTTAAGGGTTCGTTCAAGCACTTACTGAAAATGCCGCATCGAAGCCGCTTTTTCTCCTTCTCGGAGTCCGCAAGCTGGGCTCGAACATCTTTCAGTTCCACGCTCAGCTTGGTATTGGCGTCTTGGAGATTGTTTTTCTCCCGCCTGACCTTAGTCAGCACGCGTTCGCCAGCCTTTAGCTGTCGTACGACATGCTGGTCCTCCGGATTCTCTCCGGAGTCATCTGCAATATCTATTGTTAGATCTGCAGCCATGCCGCACAGTATATGGTACCTATCATTCTTTGAAACAAATGTTACCAGCTGGGGACTTTTCAGGTTCCTTCAATGCGGCAACGGCGGCCCGAAGTTGGGTCTTGCACTCCTCCAGCTCCTGTGAGAGTCGAGTATTCTTCTCTGTAAGAACCTGCACAATAAATGATCCTTAAATCAGTTGTGCCAACTGTTTCAAGTCTCAGGGGCTACTGATATATATATATATATACTCATCAAATTTTCTTACCCGTACATCCTTTACATACTGGTCCATGGCTCTGGCTAAACCATTTTGAGCAGCACAGATGTACGCATCTCCCGAGTTGAATGCATCAAACGCCTCTCGGGAGAAACAAGCGTCACGGAGTACGGCTTGGCGACGCCTGTGATTCATGGCGCTCTCCACTTCGGAATTCGTAGCGGATATCTTATCCGCATCCTCTGTAGAAGGAGCATCCGGTGTGTACCTCGTGTTAGCTTCTGCCTCTGTGTCCAGCCCTGGAGCCCGACTGGTAGAGGCGTGATCGGCGACCTCTCCGGATGTTGTTCAGCGAGTGTTCTTCCTTCTAGGAAACACATGTGTTATTTTGTTTTTAAAGACGACAACCACAGAGTGAGGAGTTGCATCATACCTCTGCACCGGCGTCTCCGTCCGGACCGCCTTCCTTTTTAGCCTATCCGGCTTTGAAACCCCTTGTTGGCGAGTCGCCGCGGGCTCGGCATGGCGTCCCGAGGGCCTTCCCTATAAATCACCATTTGTATACGGCAGGTGAAGTGCATAAAAGGAAATCCTATTCAAAGGTTGGGACTCCGGTCTCATTTACCTGCGAGGCTGGGAGTAGCCCAGGGTAGTTGGCTATAATAGCCACCATGGCATCATCACAGCTTAGCTGATAGAAAATCCTATCAATCATCTCCACGAATATGTCCGGATCCTCTTTCAGGCCGGGGTCAAGGACCCGCTCAGGATCCTCCGGTTGTGGAGGTGGGCTATTGATCTCCCCTACCGCCTTATGCAGTTCCTGCGATGAAATGACAAGGTAAATATTTATCACGAAAACAAGGGTAGGATGGAAGTAAAAAGAGCGGAAGATCACCTAGCTTCGAGGGTTGTTCATGGAGAATCCATCCCGTGGCTTGATGCGGAGGAACTCCTCTTCTTCCCCCTTATACAGATCAGATAGAATTTTTGCTAGAGCAGCAACTGAGTCCGGTCCCTTGCGCCCGCAGCGAGTGGCATCATCTTCCCCGTTGAAGTGCCACATGGGGTGGCCTCGATATTGAAGTGGTTGCACCCCCGCATAATGCATATTGCCATAACCACGGCTATGGTCAGTCCTGATTTGGCCAGCAACTTTATCCGGCCCATCAGATAAAATACATCTCTATCATCTTCCTCCTGTGGGCTCCGTGGGCGCCAGCTTAGGCGTTTCTTCAAAGGGGCGTTGTCGAACTCAGGAAGACCAATCCAGATAGGATCCGAGAGAGGGACATCCTCCATATAAAACCACTCCGAAGGCCGGTCCTCGGACGTCTTCTTCGGGGTACCAGATAGGTATCCGGTCCCAGCGATGCGCCATACTTCAGCTCCGCCCACTTGATATATTGATCCCCTCTGTGTATGGGGCACAAGGCAGAACAACTTCTTCCACAATGCGAAATGAGCTTTGCAACCCAGGAACAGCTCACAAAGGGCTACGTAACCAGCGATGTGCAGTATGGAGGCAGGGGTGAGGTCGTGCAACTGGAGGCCGTATAACTCCAGGAGCCCTCAGAGAAATGGATGGATTGGAAATCCGAGTCCCCTTAACAAATAAGGGACAAGGCATACCCGCTCTCCCTTAGAGGGGTTGGGAAAGCTCTCCGCTTGCTCCCTGCCATTATAGGTGGCGAGCCCAGCTCGAACCGGGACCATATACGCTAGAGGGAGGAACCCCTGGGTCTGTAGCTTCACTAATTGGCTGTGCGGGATGGAACACTTCTCCCAGTCTCCAGGCTTGGGGCTGCGGGAGCGAGAGGAGGAGCCGCGCTGGCCGGCCATGTTGGGATGGATTTTTTTGGGCGCGCTCCGATGAACGCTCGCTGAGGAAGGATGGTGTGGTTTGGATCTGAGGATCCTTGTCTCTTTAATAGACATTTCATTCACATAGATGGGGTGGTAAATGTAAAAGCACCCTGGCTCCTCACATTCGCTTGACACGTGGAAGATGGCCATTATTGGACGTAGAAACCAAGAAGCGCAACATTTACAAGAAGCCGGACACTATTTAACAGGTACTCAGAGTTTAAAGAAGAACCCGCCTTGCAATGACGAAGACAGTCTATGCGCCGGACTCATCGTCATTGAAGCCTGGTTCGGGGGCTACCGAGGGAGTCCTGGATTAGGGGGTATCCGGACAGCCGGATTATATCCCTTGGCCGGACTGTTGGACTATGAAGGTACAAGATTGAAGACTTCGTCCCATGTCCGGATGGGACTCTCCTTGGCGTGGAAGGCAAGCTTGGCAGTACGGATATGTAGATCTCCTTCCTTGTAACCGACTCTGTGTAACCCTAGCCCCCTCCGGTGTCTATATAAACCAGAGGGTTTAGTCCGTAGGACCAACAACAATCATACCATAGGCTAGCTTCTAGGGTTTAGCCTCTTCGATCTCGTGGTAGATCAACTCTTGTACTACTCATATTATCAAGAACAATCAAGCAGGATGTAGGGTATTACCTCCATCAAGAGGGCCCGAACCTGGGTAAATATCGTGTCCCCCGCCTCCTGTTACCATCCGCCTAGACGCACAGTTCGGGACCCCCTACCTGAGATCCACCGGTTTTGACACCGACATTGGTGCTTTCATTGAGAGTTCCACTGTGCCGTCACCGTAAGGAAGGATGCCTCGTCTCGTTGTTAAAAACAACATTACCGCCGGGGGAGCCCTCGCTGTCGGCCAAACTCTCCGGCTAGGCAGTTTCATCATGACTGCCTGTTCGGCTGCGGCACCGACGATGACTTCTCGGGTCATCGAAAACAGCCTCCACGTTGGCTCGGAATTTGCCGAGCAGATGGATCCAATGGAGCTCTCATCCCTAAACGAGCTCTTGGATCGCATCGCTGCCTGGGGAGTCGCTACGGACTATGATCGGATTGGGCTTAAACCCGATCAAAGGGAGATTAACTCTCCACCGGTCACCCACCATATTGTGGTGGTGGAGGAACAATGCGGCGATTCTTCCTCTATCTTGAGGACTAACTATCTCCGGATCCTGAGCTCTCCGAGCCGGATACCCGTTTATAGGAGGACATCACCCAAGCTCTGAACCTAGAGTCAGGCGGCGGGCCAGACTTATCGGGCAACATCCCGGAACCCGAACTTCCAAGATTGGAAACTCCTCGGCCCCTGGGTCTCAGATCTGTGGTAGGACTTCCATGATCTGGCCCCGAATTACCTCCATCTCCATGATGTTTGACCCTCGAAGATTAACTCTTGTCGTATGTTTTGGGTAGGACCCTCGAAGATTAACTCCAGAACTGTGCGTCTAGGCGTCTAGACGAACAGTCAAACATCATGTCAAAACCGGTGGATCTCGGGTAGGGGGTCCCGAACTGTGCGCCTAGGAGGATGGTAATAGGAGGCGAGGGACACGATGTTTACCCAGGTTTGGGCCCTCTTGATGGAGGTAATACCCTACGTCCTGCTTGATTGTTCTTGATAATATGAGTAGTACAAGAGTTGATCTACCACGAGATCGAAGAGGCTAAACCCTAGAAGCTAGCCTATGGTATGATTGTTGTTGTCCCTACGGACTAAACCCTCCGGTTTATATAGACACCGGAGGGAGCTAGGGTTACACAGAGTCGGTTACAAGGAAGGAGATCTACATATCCGTATTGCCAAGCTTGCCTTCCACGCCAAGGAGAGTCCCATTCGGACACGGGACGAAGTCTTCAATCTTGTATCTTCATAGTCCAACAGTCCGGCCAAAGGATATAATTCGGCTGTCCGGATAACCCCTAATCCAGGACTCCCTGTGTAAGTGCATCTAGTGCCACCCCTAGTTGGTTTGGGAGTATTGACGACAAACTTAGTTGAGGGACTAATGTGTTTGTAAGAATTGTAGGATAACACAGGTAGAAGTCCCTCATTGATTCGGTTTTCCTACCAGAGATGACCCCTAAAAATGTATGAAGACATTGAAGTCAAAGGTGGTATATGAAGATATTCACATTGAAGACTATGACAAGAGAAGACATCACATGAAGCCTATGGAGCTCGAAGACTTAGATCTTTCGTAGTTCTTTTTCTTCTTTGTTGAGTCATAGGAACCACCGTATTGTTAAGTGGGGTCCAAGAGAACCAGTCAGAATGACTGAAGTGATGCCTAACCAAAACCTATGTCTTCGAGTGAAGACTATGAGAGGCGAATCTTGTCCAGAGTCGGACAAGTCAGCTTTGCTTGCAGCCCAAGTAAAGTTGCCGTGTGAGTTTGAAATCTGACCGTTGGAACACGTGTCAGTTCCTTAGTGACCCAGGGTCATTTCGGACAAATCAGGTCGGGTTGCCTTGTGGCTATAAATAGCCCACCCCCTACAACCATAAACGGTTGGCTGCTCAGAGTTAGTGTACGGCTTTTGTCGTTTGAGAGCAACCCACCTCGAAGCCTTTGAGAGAGAATTCCTTGCGAGGATAAAGCCCTAACCACCCAGAGCCAAAGAGAATTAGGCATCACTTAAGTCTTCTTGTCTGTGTGATCTGAAGACTTATTACACTTGAGGACTGTGCATCCTCCAGCTGGTTAGGCGTCGCGTTCTGAGCATCCAAGAGACATTGTGGATTGCCGGTGAACGAAGTCTGTGAAGGTTTGGGAGTCTACCTTGAAGACTTACCAGAGTGATTGGGCGAGGTCTGTGTGACCTTAGCTCAAGGGGAATACGGTGAGGACTGGGTGTCCTGAGCTGCGTGTTCAGGACTGGGTGTCCGGGACTGTGTGTCCTCAGGTTTAAATACCTAGCCGCCCTAACCAGACGTACAGTTGTCACAGCAACTGGAACTGGTCCAACACATCATTGTCTTCAACAAGTCACTGGTTTCATCCTTCCCTTCTCTTTACGTACTGTTACTCCTTGTGAAGACATTGTATGATTGCACTATCTTTTATCTTCACTGAGTGACTGCGTGTTCTGTTTGGCTTCATAATTTCTTCCTACTTGATCCTTACTACATTGCTGCTCTTAGTCATTGTGCTTTCACTCTATTGAATACTTGACTATGGCTTGCCTAGTGTAGTCTACCTTCCGCTGCAGGGTAATAGGTTTATTTCTATCGTTTGTCTTCATAACTTCCACGTTTTGAAGACTTTCATAAAAATCGCCTATTCACCCCCCCTCTAGTCGATATAACGCACTTTCAATTGGTATCAGAGCAAGGTACTCCCTTGTTCTGTGTGATTCGGTTTAACCACCTGGAGTTTTAGCTATGTCGACTGCAGGGATAATTAAAGTCTCCGCTGCGTGCCCCGTCTTCGATGGAACTGAATATCCCTACTGGAAGAATAAGATGCGCATGCATCTTGAAGCCATTGACGTCGACCTATGGTATGTCGTCAAGAACGGCGTTCCCAAGGCTGGAGAAGGTGTCACTGCTGCTGACGTCAAGAAGTTCGTTCAACTGGACTCTACTGCCAAGAATATCATCTGTGGTCATCTGACCAAAGGACAGTATGGCCGCGTGAGTGCTTTGGAAACATCTAAGCTAGTCTGGGACTGGCTCTCCAAGGTCAACGAAGGCGTCTCAACCCAGAGAGATCAGAGAATCAGTGTCCTTCGCAACCTCTTCAACCGCTTCAAGAGAAATGACAATGAGAATGTCCAGCTCACATTTGATCGACTCACTGACATCACAAATGAGCTTCAAGCCCTTCGGCGCTACTGAGATCACCAAGCATGAAGTCGTCAAGACACTACTGAGATCACTTGACAGTTCGTTTGACACCCTAGCCCTGATGATTCAAGAACGTCCTGATTTCAAGACACTCGATCCGTCTGACATACTTGAGAGGCTCAACACACATGAGTTTCAGCTTTCTGAGAAAAGAGATATCTACGGTCCAAACTATGGGCGAACTCGTGCCTTGAAGGCAAAAGCTGTCTCCTCATCTGAAGAAGAATCTGACAGCAGTTCTGATGATCCTGAAGACATTGGAAGGGAACTTGCTATGCTTGTCAAGAAGTTCCAAAAATTCACCAAGAAGAAAGGCTTCAGAAAGTCTTCCCGATCAAGCTCAAGGAATGATGAAGCTTCTGCTCATGACTACAAGAAGAAAACATGTCACAAGTGCAAGAAACCTGGCCACTTCATCTCTGAGTGTCCACAGTGGGACAATGAGAACAAAAAGAAGAAGAAGAGCAAGGAATATGACTCTGACGACAAGAAGAAGAAGAAGAAATACTCAAAGTCTTCATCACACAAGAAGAGCTCATCTAGCAAGGCACGTGCATTTGTTGGCAAGGAAATGGATTCAGAGAAGGAGTCTGCTTCTGAGGAGGCGGAGGTGGAGTCTGAGGAGGAGTCCGATTCTGGCATCGCAAGTCTGGATACAGCATACGTTGCCAAGTCCATCTTCAGCACTGAAGACAATGACTTCATCACCGGCACCAATGCAAATGACAAGGACCACTCCGATCCTACCTACTGCTTCATGGCACGCGGTGCCAAGGTAAACACATGCACTACTCACTGTCAAACATCTAGTGACGATGACTCTGATTGTGGTTCAAAACCCAGCTACAAAACACTTGCTAAAATTGCAACTGAACAACAAAAAGCCATGGAACATATTCAAAAACTGTTAGACAAAAGCGATGATTTGTTAGGCGCTGAAATGACTTGTTCTGAGTCCTTAATTGAAGACATAAAAAATCTTCACGTTAAGTATGAGGAACTTGAAAGTCGTCATGAAACGCTCTCAACAACTCATGAATGGCTTTCCTATGATTATGTTCAAAGGAAGCAAGATCTTGAGAAATTGAGAGCGGCTCATGAAGATCTTCAAAAGGAAAATGAGTCACTTTGCCCCAAACAGATCAGTTCCGCTCAGGAAGGATTTGAACTACCATGTCTTAAGTGCATTGAGCGTGATAATGCTACTACTGTTGCTGAATGTTCTATTGTTGCTACTGTTGCAATATCTTCAGCTGTTGATGTGGGAACTAACCCCTCTGCTGAGGATTCCACTGCTATTGCTGATGAGAATGCTAGGTTGAAGACATTGCTTGAAACAGGGATGTACAAAAGTCTTAAAGGGCATCATACACTATGTGATGTCCTCAAAAAGCAGATCTTGAACCGAAACCCGAGGAAAGAGGGTGTTGGGTTCGTAAGGAAAATGAATGCTGATGGCTCTTACTGGAAACCTGAGCAGTACCCCAAAACCACATGGGTTGCTGCAAAGGAATTTTCAGCAGATCCATCCACTCTATCTGGCTTCACTTGTGCTAACCCCATTGTCATTGATGAATCCTTTGATGCAAACTATAAACTGTTTAAGAATCAAAATGGTGAAGTGTTTGCCAGGTATATTGGTACTAACTGCAAGAATGGACCGCCTATGAAGAGGATCTGGGTGCCGAAAAAGTGTTTGGAGAATCTTCCTGTGAATGTCATCATGACACCACAGGTGAAGAAGACAAACCCCAGACCAAAGGCTTCATACGGTCCAAAGGCATCATACAGACAGAGGACTCACCTGAGTCGCACTAACGCAAATGTTTTGCAGGGAAGCCATACTCAGGCCTATGAATATGAGCGGTGTTCATCAAACCGCCATGTTCATAAGACCAAGAACTATTCTGCTTATTCTTATGAGTACTATTGTCCGCCTGCAAGACTTTTTGCTAGGGCTCCAAAGCCAAAGTTCTCAGATGCTGCACTTAGACTTATTGCTTCTAAGCCACCCTTGAAGATGTGGGTGGCTAAGAAAGCTTAACTCTCTTTTGCAGGGAAAGGTCTCCAGCAGAAAACCAAAATCGTCTGACGCTATTGCTGGGGACCTTAAATCTTGTAGGGCGCAAGATCAAATGCCCGAATGGTCTTACTATGTACTTCGTTCCTGAATCGCTTGCTACTCTCCCTATCAGTCCTAATCTGGATCTAAGCTTTCATAACCCACTGGTTCGTCAAATGTTTTTGCTTCACAATTCTCTTCGTGAAGCCTATCCCCCTAACTGCACTGTAGGGTACGACACCAGCGTCTTCAGAATGGATTATTGATAGTGGGTGTACCAATCACATGACTGGCAAAAGAAGCCTTCTTATGGACTCAACCTTACGTCCATCCGACAAGAGTCACATCACATTTGCTGACACTGGTAAAAGTAAGGTATTGGGTCTAGGTAGAGTTGCAATCTCAAAGGATCAACACATGGATAAAGTCATGCTTGTTGAATCCCTTGGCTTCAACTTAATGTCTGTCTCAATGCTTTGCGATTTGAACATGATCGTAATATTGGAAAATATCGTTGCCTTGTTCTAATGGAATCTGACAAGTCTCTAGTGTTTGAAGGGTATCGAAAGATGATTTGTACGTGGTAGATTTCTCAGCAGGACCACAGCTTGCCGTATGTCTTCTAGCAAAAGCTTCAGAATGCTGGCTCTGGCATCAGAGGCTAGGGCATGCTGGCATGAGGAACCTCCACACCCTTGCAAAGAAGAAGCATGTCATAGGCATCGAGGGCGTCAAGTTCAAGAAAGATCACTTATGCGGTGCCTGTGAAGCAGGGAAGATGACGAGGGCCAAACATCCCTCGAAGACAATCATGACAACCACTCGACCCTTCGAACTGCTCCACATGGATCTTTTCGGTCCCACTCATTACTCAACTCTTACTACTACTACTTGCCTCTATGGCTTTGTTATTGTTGATGATTATTCTAGATATACTTGGGTGCACATAATCCTTTACAAGACTGAAGTGCAGGATGTCTTCAGACGCTTCACCAATCGAGCTATGAACAATTATGGCGCCAAGATAAAGCACATCAGAAGTGACAATGGCACTGAATTGAAGAACACTGGCCTTGATACATATCTTGATACCTTGGGAATCACACATGAATTCTCGGCCCCGTACACGCCACAGCAGAATGGCGTCGTCGAACGCAAGAACAGAACACTCATTGAGATGGCCAGAACGATGCTAGATGAATACAAGACCCCAAGAAAATTCTGGCCTGAAGCCATTGATACTGCATGCCATACAATCAATCGTGTTTATCTTCACAAGCTTCTGAACAAGACATCTTATGAGCTCCTTACTGGCAAGAAGCCAAATGTCAGTTACTTCAGAGTATTTGGTGCCAGGTGCTGGATGAAGGATCCACATCACACTTCAAAATTTGCACCAAAAGCACATGAGGGTTTTATGCTTGGATATGGAAAGGATTCGCACTCCTACAGAGTCTTCAATCTCTTTCTCTATAAAGTGGTTGAAACAGTGGATGTGAGATTTGATGAGACTAACGGTTCACAAAGAGAGCACCTGCCAAATGTGCTAGATGAAGTTCCATCCAGCGAATCAATCAAGATAATGGGAACTGGAGAAATCATACCCTCTGAAGCTCAACTTGAAGAGGAACTTATCATCTCTGCACCTGATCAACCTGAAGACAATGCTCAGTCTGAAGACAATCCCACTAACAATGACAATGATCAGCAAGAGCAAAATCTTCACCCTGTACATCCTCGTGTTGCCAATGAAGTGCAGATTGAGAGAATAATTGATAGCATCAATGCACCTGGTCCGCTTACTCGTTCAAGGGCGACTCAGCTAGCAAATTTCTGTGGGCACTTCGCATTCGTCTCAATAACAAAACCCAAGAAAGTTGAATAAGCCTTCATGGAACCTGAATGGATTCAAGCTATGCAAGAAGAGCTTCAACAGTTTGAGCTAAATAATGTATGGGAACTGGTTAAGCGTCCTGATCCTCGGAAGCACAACATAATTGGCACCAAATGGATATACCGCAACAAGCAAGATGAGCATGGTCAAGTTGTCAGAAACAAAGCTCGCCTCGTTGCTCAAGGATATACTCAAGTGGAAGGCATTGACTTCGATGAAACATTTGCTCCTGTGGCTCGACTTGAAGCCATACGCATACTGCTGGCCTATGCAAATCATCATAACATACTTCTATATCAAATGGATGTGAAGAGTGCTTTTCTCAATGGCAAGATTGAAGAAGAAGTGTATGTTGCACAACCGCCTGGCTTTGAAGATCCAAAACATCCTGACATGGTATACAAGCTCAACAAGGCACTGTATGGCCTCAAACAAGCCCCTCGGGCTTGGTATGACACACTCAAATACTTCCTGAAGAGCAAAGGCTTCATACCTGGTTCCCTCGACCCCACTCTCTTCACGAAGACATATGATGGTGAACTGTTTGTGTGCCAAATATATGTGGATGACATTATCTTCGGCTGCACCAATCAGAAGTACAGTGAAGAGTTTGGATATATGATGCAAGAGCAATATCAGATGTCCATGATGGGAGAGCTGAAGTTCTTCCTCGGTCTCCAAATACGACATCAATGCAACGACATCTTCATATCTCAAGAGAAGTATCTCAAAGATTGCCTGAAGAAGTTTGGTATGCAAGACTGCAAAGGCTTCACGACGCCAATGCCAGCCAAACATCATCTCGGTCCCGACGATAATGGTAAAGAGTTCGATCAAAAGGTATATCGCTCCATGATTGGTTCTTTACTTTATCTATGTGCATCTAGGACAGATATTATGCTTAGTGTTTGCATGTGTGCTCGATTCCAAGCGGCACCAAAGGAGTCGCATCACTTAGCTGTGAAGCGAATTCTTCGATATTTGGCTCACACCCCAACTCTAGGATTATGGTATCCAAAGGGCTCAGAGTTTGATCTGGTTGGATTCTCGGATGCTGATTATGCTGGTGACAAGGTGGATCGCAAGTCTACATCAGGCACATGTCATTTTCTGGGACGATCACTTGTATGTTGGTCTTCAAAGAAGCAGAACTGTGTATCTCTCTCCACTGCTGAATCTGAATACATTGCTGCTGGATCTTGCTGCGCTCAGCTTCTGTGGATGAAGCAAACACTCAAGGACTATGGCATTCATCTGAAGCAAGTGCCACTCTACTGCGACAACGAAAGCGCCATCAAGATTGCCAACAACCCAGTTCAGCACTCGAAGACAAAGCACATTGAAATTCGTCATCACTTTCTCAGAGATCATGTTGTGAAGGAAGATATTGATATCATACACGTCAACACTGAAGAGCAATTGGCAGATATCTTCACCAAGCCCTTGGATGAGAAGAGATTTTGCAAGTTACGGTGTGAGCTAAATATCTTGGAATCCTCAAATGTCCTGTGATTAGGCACACATCCTAACACTAATGCATTGATGACTTAGATGTGCAACACACGAAGAAAAGTATATCTTCAATCAATGAAGACATACATTCTAAGTGTGAATACATTAATGTGGAATTTGACTTCGGAGCGCCACGATAATTGTGCGCCGTGTCTGGGTCTAATACTTCCTATACGGTGGGTAAAGCCACCACCAAACTTTCTGTTTGAAGTGCTTCACTCATGGTGTTACATTAGCTATGTCTTCACATTTGGTTTGGCTTCAATCTCAACATGTCTTCATGATTATCTTCACTATGTTGATTATATATATACACATACTAGTGTTCTGTCCTCTACAGCATTCACTTAAAGCTATGTCTTCTTGTTGAATCTTTTAAACTAAGTGAATGTGATTGGGCCCTAACCTCTCTATGCTTTCAATTTCAAACTCTATCTCTCCAAATCATATGCATTCTATTGAAACTGTCGAATGTCTTCTCTGCGTCCTTATCAGCAGAAGGTACAGAGACAACCATTAAGTCCGTTTTCAATGCTCATTCCTTCACCTGAAACCCGGAGAAGTGGGAACGACCACCCGACAATCCAGGCGTGCATGGGACGTGGAACAACCCCCGATATGCTGCATGACGGCCATGTGCCCATCAGATGTGAATCGCCAGGGGCACCTATGTAATAACGCAGTGCCGCCCCTGTACCTATAAATACACGCCTCACCACAATCATTATCTCTTCTTCCACTCTCGCACGAACCCTAGCACCACCGCTAGCACTCGACGACGCCGGCGACGAAGTGCTTCACTGCCGCAACCTCTCCGACGCCGTCTTCACGCCGACCGCGGACATCGTCCTCTCCGCCGTCGCCGTAGGTGTCCTCCGTCACCAAGTTAGGCCACGGAAGATCGAACTTCTCGGCCTCCTCTTCCACTTCGTCTAGCAGTTCTTTGTGTGGTAAATAAAACCTCCTTTTTACGGCCCCCTTTGATCCTATAGCTTTATCACTTTCTACCACAAGCAGTTTCTATTCACACAAGTTGGATCCCTTTCATACTGCATCTCATAACATGCCTAGTATATTCACTTATGCTTCACAAAGTAGTTAGATTCCTCACTTGTACTGATCTGTGGATTCATAAAAATCTGGAACCAACTCCTTATCTATGAGTGAATGTCTTCGCACGATGAGGTCAATGTCTTCTAAACTGATTTATCTTCAAAATCTTCTAAGAATGCATATGACCTCTTCGCCTTCCCTCGCACCTTAATGCTGTCACAGGTACATGTCCGTGGGAGAATCCCTTGGTTCTCATAGTCTGCATTCATTTGCAGAATTCTTACAGCATCACATAAATTCTCCCGAAGCCAGTTCCTGTTTGTCCAGCAAGCGAAAACCTTTGAAGCCTCTGAACGTATTGAAGCCTTTCAGATTAAGGTTCATGGCTTCGAAAAAATCAGCAAGGAAGGGTGGCAGAAAGCGTCGAGGAGAAACATCAAGAGATCTGCCCGATGACCTCTCAGAGCTGTACAAGACAGATCCTGAAGAGGATTACAATCAGCGCAAGACACGAATCCAATGGATTCGACGCTATTGGGAAGAACAGTGGTTCAAGTACAGATTTGTGACCAAGGAATATGCTGAAAAGAATGCCATCAAGCGACCATGGGGAGACATCCTCTACAAAAATCTTCAACCCAGGACCAGAGATGAAGCCATTGAACAAGGCTTCTATCCCTGCATGGTCCATGGACCACAACCTGCGGATGCTGACCCATCGTCCCTGCTATGGTGTCGTGACGACATTCTGTTCAAGCGCAACTTCCAGTTTGTCCAGAACTCAGCAAAGCAGAACAAGAAGACATTGGGACTAGACTTCAACCCTGGTCCTTCTGCTCCAAGGGCTGACGGCACACGTGATGCAGAACCCAATGTCGTCGGTCCTTTCTACAACCTTGAAGGTCTCATCACCCATATCTTGGTTCAAGGGACAGCCGTGAATGAGCCTGCAGATGACGCTGAATCAGATGAAGCGCCTGCAACACCGAAGCCAAAGAAGCAGCCAAAAGCTTCAAAGCCTGCCTCTGCTCCAAAACTCTGACGAGCGAAGCCACTGGCAACTGCACCTCCTGAAGACAGTGTGCAGTCTGAAGATTTGTCACGCATCTCCAAGCCCCAGAAGGTTAAGATGCCTCTGCCACACACCGGCCAAGAGCTAACAGCTGCTGCCATTCTGCGCAATGATGCCATTGATCTGTCAAGTGATGAAGATCTTGCAGATGACGCTCTTGAGCAACTCATCAAGAGCAAAGAAGAAGCAGAAATCTTCAATGATCTGCCTCTCTTTGATGTAACAATCATCCACAACTTCATTGATGAATGGTTTGACACGCCAAACATCAGCTTCGAAGATCTGCAACTACCCATTGGCCTCAGTGTCGCCTTCTATGGCGCCATTGCTTCAGAGTTACCTATCGCCCAGCGCATTGTTGAACTGAAGCAAAAGATTGACTATGAAAAGGCTCAATTCAAGAAGCATATGGCCAAGCTTAGCGTGCAAGAGGTGAAGAACTTCAAGATTATGCTGCACGAGCTCAAGGAAGCCTTTCTCAAGAAACATGCAAAATCTCAAGGTTCTTGTGAGCGCATGAAGGTTCTGGCTGACAAATGTGTGCAGGCCTACAATGAGGCTGAGAAGCGCAAGGCCCTTGGGCGTCTTGGCATCGACCCCAGGATGGCAGCAAAGAAGATGAAGAAGCCCGCTACGGCTGAACCTGACGCACCAAGGCAGGAAGCAGATCCCATTGTCTTCCCAACTAGAATGACTGGCTCGAAGCCAAAAAGCCAGTCAACTGCTTCAGAGCTCAAGAAGACGAGGACTACTGAGGCTGAAGCCAGGAAGAGGAAACATCCTGAAGCCTCTCCTACTGCCCCCTCCAAGAAAAAGAGGAAGACCAAGAAAGATCAGGCTGCTCCCACAGAGCCTTTGATAGTTGAACCCATTTCCATGGTTCGTCCTGACGCTGAACGCCAACTGACAATCCATGAGCCTGCTTTCACAGAGGCTCATGAAGCTGAAGACTTTCCAGCAGCTGATCCCATCGCTGCTGAAGACATTGGTCAACATGACCATATAGAAGATGGTGCAGTCCTTCCTCAGCTCGAGAACAGTGAACTCATCAGCATTGGTCGTCCTCTGACGCCAATCGCTCAGGATGCTTCATGGGCTGATCGCCCACAAGAGGAAGAAGACTTTGAGGCCCAGCCAACTCCAACTACACAGGCGTCGCCTGCGTTGCGCAGGCTTCGCAAAGGACCTAGGCCTCCAGTCTCTGCGTCTGAAGCTGAAACTGCTGAAGACATTCCGGCTGCATCAACCGATGAAGAAGAAGTCCCACAAGCTTCTACTCCCCTGTCCCACCAAGAAGCGGTTCTTGAGGAGAACGTGATTGTGACCGACCCTCCAGCTCGTCAAGTGGAGGTTGAAAATCTTGAGGCTGCCACCACCACCACCAATGAAGCCACTGACGCTGTCATGGCTGAAGCTAATGTGGAGCCCTCCCCAACAAAAGCATCAGAAGTCAGCGAAGCCACTGATCCCACTGCTTCTGTTCCTGCACCTGCTGCCGGTCCCCAGTTCGACTATCATGTTGAGCACAAGCCTCAGGTAGAGAAGCCAATCCCAAGATTGCCCAGGTTCCCAGGTCCTGCATCAGCACCTGGATCCTTCAATATCAATGGCTTCAGAGCATACAACACATTCTTCAATAGCTCCAGGAACCCCTACTCAAGGGAAAGGATATCATCTGATCGGTTTTGGAGCTATCCGCAGCGCAGCTATTACTCCTGCATTCTATACAATCAAGGTCGCATCTTCCCCCATAAGCGTCTTGACATTGAAGCTACAGCTGGTCTGCCCTGTCTGGAAGAAGCTCTGGATTGCTTCAAAGAAGTTGGATTGCTGCCATTCGTCACTAACCAAGAGCATTGGAATGAAGAGTTGCTGCTCCAATTCTATGCCACACTTCACATCCGCGGGTATAACAGAGATCCGAAGACTTGGGTCCTGGAGTGGATGACAGGAAACATTCATCACGAAGCCAAAGCCTTTGACATCATTGAGCTCACTGGTCTGCCCACTCCCGGAGATCTCTACGAATCTGGCTGTCAACTTCAAAGTGAAGCCGTGGAGAGCATCTTTCAAAAGCCTGAACCTAACATGAGTCGGATGCTCAGTATGATGTACCCCAAGATGCTGCATATCCCAAAGAGTTCTTTGTTGAAGACCTAGAGTATCTGCCAAGGACTATTTATCACATCATAAGGCGAACTCTCTGGCCCATCAAAGGGCACTCTCCACATGCCAAGCTTGAAGGTGCAATGAAGACTTTGGTCTTCTATATTCTTCATGGAAAATGCTTCAATGCATAGGACTTCTTCTTTCGCCAACTTGCTGCATCAGGCTCTGATCTGTTTGGCTTGAAGTTCTACGCCCCATGGGTCATGCGGCTGATCAAACTTCACTCCACTATCTCATATCAGCCATCTGCTCGCAATCATCGGATTTTTCTGCCTGATGTGGATATGTCGATTGAAGCCATCTATCCTGAGCCTGCCAAGGAACCCCTAAGTCTTCAGAATGCAGAGCATAAGAATTTTTCTCAGAACATTGAAGGAGTTGAAGAAGTCGCTCATGTGTATCCTTTGGCTGGCACTACACGTGCACCGCATCCTGCTCTCACTGAAGCCACTGACAGTACAACTGCTCCACGACCCAAGAAGCGCACTCGTGTTCTCAATGACCGAGAGCTTCTTGTGGCTCTTCATCAGAAACAGGATAGGCATCATGACTGGCTGAAGCGTCAAATGCAAAGCCTCTTGGTGGATGTTAATCACATTCGCAATCTTGCCACCAAGAATGCTTTTGTTGCCCATGAAACTTCTCGACGCACATGGAAAGGGCTGACACTGATGTGTTCTGAAGATGATCTTCAAGAGGATGGCTTCACTGAGCGCTTCAAGTTTGACTCCACACCTCCTCGAAGGGCAGTGCTGCGACGAACTCCATCTCTTGAAGACTCTGAGTTCTCTTCCTCTGCTGCAACTGTAAATGCCAGAGTGATCGAGGATGACGACGATGCTACTTCACCGCCGCCTCCTTCAGCACGCTTCGACACTGCTCCAAGCTCTTCTGCACCGCCAAACACCACCGACGACCCTGCTGCATCACCTACTCTTCATGGGAACGAGTAGATGCTCTATGTCTTAGAACCTTTTTGGTCCTTACTGACAAAAGGGGGAGAAGCATACGAGTTTGATAGTCTTCAAGCGGGTCCATATGGGCAGGTGCTTTATATTTTTCTTCATGTTTACAACTCTCATTTTGATACATTTGGTTCTTTGAGTTGTAACACTTAAAACTCGATGGTCGTCTGCTACTTATTTGCCACCTTGTGATGCGATGATAAATTCCGCATGTGCGACGATAAATTCCGCACTTAGATCATTTTGCAGACGTCCATTTTCCATTATGCATATCATTATCTTCACATACCTTCACATGCATAGTGGATTGTCATCATAAGTTGAAGAGGATCTCCACAAGCACAACCTGCCATGTGCATTTGCATTCCAAAAGCAAATTACTTATATGCACATCTTCAGGGGGAGCCCTTGCAACTTATGAAGATAATTCCTTATCCTTTACAATTTCACATACTATATTCCCCATTGAAAACTTCAACTAGTTTGTCATCAATCACCAAAAAGGGGGAGATTGTAAGTGCATCTAGTGCCACCCCTAGTTGGTTTTGGAGTATTGACGACAAACTTAGTTGAGGGACTAATGTGTTTGTAAGAATTGCAGGATAACACAGGTAGAAGTCCCTCATTGATTCGGTTTTCCTACCAGAGATGACCCCTAAAAATGTATGAAGACATTGAAGTCAAAGGTGGTATATGAAGATATTCACATTGAAGACTATGACAAGAGAAGACATCACATGAAGCCTATGGAGCTCGAAGACTTAGATCTTTCGTAGTTCTTTTTCTTCTTTGTTGAGTCATAGGAACCACCGTATTGTTAAGTGGGGTCCAAGAGAACCAGTCAGAATGACTGAAGTGATGCCTAACCAAAACCTATGTCTTCGAGTGAAGACTATGAGAGCGAATCTTGTCCAGAGTCGGACAAGTCAGCTTTGCTTGCAGCCCAAGTAAAGTTGCCGTGTGAGTTTGAAATTTGACCGTTGGAACACGTGTCAGTTCCTTAGTGACCCAGGGTCATTTCGGACAAATCAGGTCGGGTTGCCTTGTGGCTATAAATAGCCCACCCCCTACAACCATAAACGGTTGGCTGCTCAGAGTTAGTGTACGGCTTCTGTCGTTTGAGAGCAACCCACCTCGAAGCATTTGAGAGAGAATTCCTTGCGAGGATAAAGCCCTAACCACCCAGAGCCAAAGAGAATTAGGCATCACTTAAGTCTTCTTGTCTGTGTGATCTGAAGACTTATTACACTTGAGGACTGTGCATCCTCCAGCTGGTTAGGCGTCACGTTCTGAGCATCCAAGAGACATTGTGGATCGCCGGTGAACGAAGTCTGTGAAGGTTTGGGAGTCTACCTTGAAGACTTACCAGAGTGATTGGGCGAGGTCTGTGTGACCTTAGCTCAAGGGGAATACGGTGAGGACTGGGTGTCCTGAGCTGCGTGTTCAGGACTGGGTGTCCGGGACTGTGTGTCCTCAGGTTTAAATACCTAGCCGCCCTAACCAGACGTACAGTTGTCACAGCAACTGGAACTGGTCCAACACATCATTGTCTTCAACAAGTCACTGGTTTCATCCTTCCCTTCTCTTTACGTACTGTTACTCCTTGTGAAGACATTGTATGATTGCACTATCTTTTATCTTCACTGAGTGACTGCGTGTTCTATTTGGCTTCATAATTTCTTCCTACTTGATCCTTACTACATTGCCGCTCTTAGTCATTGTGCTTTCACTCTATTGAATACTTGACTATGGCTTGCCTAGTGTAGTCTACCTTCTGCTGCAGGGTAATATGTTTATTTTGGTCGTTTGTCTTCATAACTTTCACGTTTTGAAGACTTTCATAAAAATCGCCTATTCACCCCCCTCTAGTCATATAACGCACTTTCACCCTCAGTAGCCCCTGAACCAGACTTCAATGATGATGAGTCCGACGCGCAGATTGTTTTCGGCATTGCAAGGCGGGTTCCTCCTCCGAATACTTCATAGAAGATTTTGAACACGAGGATCGTGTCCGGCTCTGCAAAACAAGTTCCACATACAACCGTAGAGAGAATAATATTTTCACAAATCTAATCTACCGACGCATTCCGCAGCGTGACATCACACCACAGCCAGGTCACCATTCGAATCGTTTTTCACAACCAACCTAAGCGTGTTTCGCGAGGCGGTTTCCTTGGCACATCTTGTCGAAGCAGAGATCGTGTCCCCTTATTACGGGATTCCCATCAATACGGACATGGGTAACCCAACCGCGCCATCAATTATGGCGCTTGGGGGATAAGCTAGTTTTACCAGGCTGGTGGGGGCACATAGTTTAGTCCACCCTTATAAAGGGATAAGGCTTCACCTTTTTCTACCCACGCCTTCTTCCTCCTTGCTCATCCATTCTCGCGCACTCGAGCTCCAGCGCCCAAGTCCACATCCTTCTCCTCAACCCTCTCCAAACATGTCCAGAGCGGGAGGCAAGTGGATGGTCTGCTCCGTTACGGAGGGAGACATCAAAAAGCTGCGCGGGGCCGGATACTTTGCCGCGGATATCGCATACCAGCTGCCAGCCGCGGGGCAGATCGTCCCTACCCCGGAACCTCATGAAAGGGTGGTTTTCCTCACCCACTTCGTCCGCAGACTGGGGTTTCCCCTCCATCCATTCGTCCGCGGCCTTATGTTCTATTATGGGCTGGACTTCCATGATCTGGCCCCGAATTTCATCCTCAACATCTCGGTGTTCATCGTCATGTGCGAGGCTTTCCTCCGCATCCGGCCCCACTTCGGCCTGTGGCTGAAGACCTTCAATGTCAAACCGAAGGTAGTAGGCGGCCAACAAGCGGAATGCGGCGGAGCCATGGTGGGAAAAATGCCCAACGTTACATGGCTCGAGGGCTCCTTCGTGGAGACCATAAAGGGGTGGCAATCGGGGTGGTTCTACATCACCGAGCCGCGCGACACCAACTGGGTGGCGGCCCCCGAGTTTCAATCCGGAATCCCCACGCGGCTCACTTCCTGGAAGGAGAAGGGCCTGTCCTGGGGCTCATCGGTGGAGCTGGACGGACTCCAAAAGTGTATCCGGAACATGATAGGCAAGAAACTCAAGCTTGTCAACATAGTCCAGGTCCTGCTCTTCCGCCGGATCCTCCCGTGTCAACAACGGGCTTTCAACTTATGGGAGTTCGACCCGGCCCAGCACCAGACTCTACGCGAGCTCTTTGACAAGACGCATAAGGACGTCTGGACGGTGCTATTCAAGGGCGCCGAGGTCCCCCCTCCCCTTACCGAGGACCGCGGGCTAAGCACGACGCGCCCTGCGAATCCGGTAAGTTCTGTACATCTCGTAGGGTATTTATTTTCCATAGTTTAACCATGTGCAGGATATGAGCTCCCAAGCCTTTGACAGGACTAGGTGGAGACATCGGAGTAGATTGACTGCCCGGCCCCTCTGCCTGAAGACCCTGCAGACACTCTCCTGACGGAGATGCGGACCCCGGCTCCTTATGAGGTGCTGGAGAAGAAGATCAAGAGGAAGGCCACGGGAACCCGAAAGAGTTCCCGGCGCCAGGTGGTATCGGACTCATCGTCCGATAACTCCGAGACGCACTCCTCCCGTGAAAACGAGGAGGAGTGAGGGAGTCCTGGATTAGGGGGTGTCCGGACAGCCGGATTATATCCTTTGGCCGGACTGTTGGACTATGAAGATACAAGATTGAAGACTTCGTCTTGTGTCCGGATGGGACTCTACTTGGCGTGGAAGGCAAGCTAGGCAATACGGATATGTATATCTCCTCATTTGTAACCGACCTTGTGTAACCCTAGCCCCCTCCGGTGTCTATATAAACCGGAGGGTTTTAGTCTGTAGGAGAACATACAATCATACCATAGGCTAGCTTCTAGGGTTTAGCCTCTCCGATCTCGTGGTAGATCAACTCTTGTAATACTCATATCATCAAGAATAAATCAAGCAGGACATAGGGTATTACCTCCATCAAGAGGGCCCGAACCTGGGTAAAACATCATGTCCCCTGCCTCCTGTTACCATCCGCCCTAGACGCACAGTTCGGGACCCCCTACCCGAGATCCGCCAGTTTTGACACCGACATTGGTGCTTTCATTGAGAGTTCCACTGTGCCGTCGCCAGAAGGAAGGATGTCTTGTCTCGTCTTTAAAGACGGTACTACTATTGGGGGAGCTTTGGCTGTCGGCAAACTCTCCGGCTAGGCGGTTTCATCGTGACCGCCTGTTCGGCCGCCACGCCGACGATGACTTCTCGGGTCATCGAAAACAGCCTCCACGTCAAATCGGCACTCGCCGAACAGATGGATCCAATGGAGCTCGCCTCCCTAAACGGGCTCTTGGATCACATCGCCGCCCTGGGAGTCGCTACGGACTATGATCGGATTGGCTTAAACCCGATCAAAGGGAGATTAACTCTCCGCCGGTCACCCATCATATTGCGGTGGTGGAGGAACTATGCGGCGACCTCTCCTCCATATTGAGGACCAACTATGTCCGGATTACTGAGCTCTCCGAGCCGGATACCCGTTCGCGGGAGGACAGCATCCAATCCCTAAACTTAGAGTCAGGCAACGGGCCAGGATTATCGGGCAACACCCCGGAACCAGAATTTCCAAAATTGGAAATTCCTTGGCCCCTGGATCCCAGATCGGGTAAGGGTTCGGATTCAATTCCACCCACCCACCCAAACATAAGCGATCTTTCCCACATCAGGCAAGAGCCCCAGGAAACAATACATCACTATTGGGCCAGATTCCTCCTTGCGTTGAACAAGGTTAAGGACTGTCGCGAGGAAGACGCAATCCTATTTTTCTGCAATAATTGCACGGACAAGGGAATCCTTAACGCCATAAATCACCTTGAGATATCACGCTTTGCTGACTTGGCGTCCATAGTACGAAAGTACTGTGCGATGGAAAGTGCGTGGAAAACCGAAACAAACTTTTGGGATAATCCGGCCCTAAATACGAACCCAGTCCGAAATAAAAGGGTGCACTATCAAAAGACACCCGGGTCAACTACCAAAAAGCAAAAACCCTCTATAGGGCATGGAACCGTACTGGAGGGATGGCTCAATGGACCCTGTAAAATTCACAGTACAGAGGGAGCCATACTAACACATAGCCTTAGAGCATGTTGGATACTCCGGCAGGTAGCTAAAAGTGGCGAGGATCTCCTAATTCCAGAAGCCACAGAGCACCATCCCAGAAATACCAGTACGGTATTAACGGTCTTCGAGACTTTCGCATCAAATAATAGGCGAAAGTGAACATTCCGCAGCCTTGCCGAAATCTACCACGTGGTGACAATAAACCCATGGAGTGACACGGCTATTACTTTCAATGCCAGTGACGAACCTAAATTCCGAACAGCCCGAGCACCAGCCGCATTGGTCCTCAGTCCAATTGTGGACGGCTTTCGACTCACCAAGGTACTCATGGACGGCGGCGGTGGATTAAACCTCATCTATGAGGAAACCCTTTAAAAAATGGAAATAGACTGGAACCGCATCGAGCGAAGCAGCACAACCTTTAGAGGAATAATCCCCAGTCGGGAAGCGCACGGTACAGGCAAAATCACACTAGATGTGGTGTTCGGCACGCCGGAGAATTATAGGTCCGAAGAGATTATGTTCCAAGTGGCCACATTCAGTAGCAGTTACCACGTCCTGTTAGGGCGGGAGGTGTTCACAATCTTCCAAGCCATACCCCATTACGGGTACATGAAGCTCAAAATGCCCGGGCCCAACGGAATTATCACTCTTGCTAGTGATCCGGACATAGCACTCCGCGCCAAACACAAGACAGCCGCACTGGCCCTCGAGGCATTATCCGAAGCCCTAGCGGCTGAGGAACGGACTGCGCTGCGCTCCACGGTGAACAGGGACGATGTGATACTCGATAAGAGATCCAAGTCCACCTCCTTTAAACCGGTGGATGAAGTAGTCAAATTCCAAGTCCATCCAACGGACCCTACAAAAACAGCTTCCATCGGGGCACAATTAAACCCTGACGTAGATGCGGCACTACGAGAGTTCCTACGCGAGAACTGGGACATTTTTGCCTGGCACCCTTCAGACATGCCAGGAGTCCCACGCAGGCTGGCCGAGCACAGCCTCAATATCAAAAGGGATTCAAGCCGGTCAAGCATGCTCTTCGGCGTTTCTCTGAACCTAAGAGACAAGCCATGGGAGAGGAACTAGCCAAATTATTGGAGGCCAGATTCATTAGAGAAATAAAACATCCAGACTAGCTAGCAAACCTGGTGATGGTACCAAAGAAGGATAAATCCTGGCGCCTTTGTGTCGATTTCAAGGACCTCAGTAAAGCTTGCCCAAAGGACCCTTTCCCCCTCCCCCACATCGATCAAATTATTGATGCTACTGCAGGACACGAGTCATTGTGTTTCCTCGATGCATACTCCGGTTACCACCAAATCAAGATGGCGGAGTCTGACCAAGTCGCAACGGCATTCATCACACCATACGGTCCCTTCTGTTTTAACACAATGCCTTTTGGGCTCAAAAACGCCGGCGCAACATATCAGCGCATGATTCAAACATGTCTGGAGAAACAAATCGGCAAAACAGTAGAGGCATACGTCGACTCTTTGATAGACGACTTGAGGCTCACATTCGACAACCTCTAAACATACGACATCAAGCTCAATCCGGAAAAATGCGTTTTCGGCGTACCAGCCGGAAAGCTCCTGGGTTTCATTGTCTCCAGTAGAGGTATTGAAGCTAATCCGACCAAAATCCGAGCTTTGTCACAGTTGGCTACCCCAACAGACCTCAAACAAATCCAGAAGTTAACATGATGCGTGGCGGTTCTAAGCCGTTTTATCTCCCGCTTAGGAGAAAAGGCTTTACCCCTTTATCGCCTCCTCTGGCGCACCGAACACTTTGAGTGGACGGAAGCTGCAGCCGGATTGGAAGAAATAAAGGCCATTTTGGCAACCAACCCAATCCTGGCTGCACCAAACATCAGCAAACCAACGCTGTTGTACATTGCGGCAACCCATCAAGTTGTAAGCGCAGTGCTCGTAGTCAAACAAGAAGCTGACGGACATAAATTCCCTCTTCAAAAGCCGGTATACTATGTATTCACTGTCCTCACTCCATGCAAATCACGGTACCCACATTATCAAAAGATAGCCTACGCGGTATTCATGGCATCCCAGAAGCTGCGACACTACTTTCAAGAGTGTTCGATTACAGTAGCCTCAGAAGTGCTACTTAATGATATTATAAACAACCGCGACGCTACGGGCCGGATTGCCAAATGGGCTATTGAGCTCCTCCCGTTCGACATAACATACAAACCTCGACGAGCCATTAAGTCGCAAGTACTGGCCGACTTTGTCGCTGAATGGACGGAAGCCGAACTCCCTAAAGAGTACGACGCATATTCCAACTGGATCATGCACTTCGACGGCTCCAAAATGTTGGCTGGTCTGGGGGCTGGCGTCCTTTTGACGTCCCCAACCGGAGATACAGTTCAATATGCACTCCAGATAATGTATACGGACTCCAACAACGCAGCCGAATATGAGGCCCTTTTACATGGTCTCCGGATGGTAGTATCCATGGGCATTCAACGCCTAGAGGTGCAGGGGGATTCGAACCTCGCAATATCCCAAATAAATGGAGACTTTGATGCCAAGGATCCGAAAATGGCGGCCTATTGCAACGCCGTCCTAAAAATGTCAGCTCGGTTCGAGGGGCTCGAATTTCATCATGTGGCTCGGGAAAACAATCAGGCGGCGGATATCCCCACCCGCATCGGCGCAAAACGCGACACGGTCCCCCAACATATTTATGGAGAGGCTGTTCAAGCCATCCGTAGTATGTGAAGGGGACACCGGTAACTATAATCCGGACCCGGCCAAAATACCCGATACCGAACACTCTGACACAATCGGAGGCTCCGCCACCGAAATAACACCTTCAACCCACGTAATAATGGCCATCATAGCCCCGTGGACAGAACCATTCCTGGCCTACCTAACTAGGAAGGAACTTCCGGAGGACCAAAATGAGGCATGCTGCATAGTGTGGCGATCTAAGGCCTACAGGGTCCATGAGGGAGAATTGTATAAAAAAAGCACTACCGGAGTCCTTCAAAGGTGTATCTCCGAAGAGGAAGGACGGAACCTTTTGGCAGAAATTCACGCCGGACTCGGCGGTCACCATGCCGCAGCCCGGGCTCTTGTCAGCAAGGCCTTCCGTACAAGATTCTATTGGTCAATGGCCCGGGCAGATGCACAGGACGTGGTCCAACATTGCACCGGTTTCCAGCTCTTTGCAAATCAAAGCCACATGCCACCCACCGTCGTCCAAACAATCCCCATTACGTGGCCCTTCGCGGTCTGGGGGCTTGACATGGTTGGACCCCTTAAAGGGGGAACCCACAAGAAAAAATACTTACTGGTCATGGTGGATAAATTCACCAAATGGATAGAGGCCAAACCTGTTAAAACAGCCGAATCCGGACCGGTGATAGACTTCATATCCGGGGTCGTACACCGTTATGGCATCCCTCACATCATCATCACCGAACTTTACTGCCGATGAGGTAAAACTCTGGTGCAGCAAAATGGGCATCAGGCTTGATTATGCTTCGATCTATCACCCACAAACCAACGGTCAAGTGGAGCGCGCGAACGGTCTTATAATGAGCGACATTAAACCCAGGCTAGTACGGTCCTTAACGGAGTCTAACACGCACTGGGTAGAGGAGCTTGACTCCATACTCTGGGGGCTGTGGACCACGCCGAATCGTAGTACCGGATACACACCCTTCTTTATGGTGTACGGCGCAGAGGCAGTCTTGCCATGTGACATAATTCATGACTCACCTCGAGTGTGCATGTACGAAGAAAGAGAAGCCGAGCTTGATCGGCAAGACAGTCTGGACACCTTGGAGGAGGAGTGCGACGTGGCAAAAGCCCGTTCCGCATTTTATCAGCAACAGGCTCGCAGATACCAAAGCAGAGAAGTACGGGCAAAAACTTATAACGTTGGCGAACTAGTTCTACGTCTGCCGGATAAGAAAAGGAACAAGCTCGAGCCCAAATGGGAAGGTCCCTTCATTATTGACCAAGTTCTGACCGGTGGAGCATACCGACTGTGGGATGCATCGACTAATCGACTCGAGCCGAACCCATGGAACGCGGCCAGGCTCCGAAGATTCTACGCCTAGCGCCGGACCCTGTGTTCGTCCCCTTCCTCTGTCCATTTTTTATACATTATCTGTCTTGTTTTTCTTTCTTTCTTTTATTCTTTCTCCAGGCCTTCAAAGGCCAACTTGCACCTCGTTTCCAGATTACAGATGCGCTAGCCGCACTCATCGTACCTGGGGGCTTCTTTCACAGAAGCTTGATTATTTATTTGGGCCTCGTGCCCTGCACATGTGTTATGCTTCCACATGTACCTTTTTTCGCCATTATATGCATCGATATGACTTAAGTTCTGGCCAAGCTGGGTTGCCTGGCTCTTGTATTTTTGCCCTATGTTCTCGTTAATTCGGCTAGGGCATAAGGGGAGCACCTCTGCGATTCTTACTGCCGGGTCAGCCGGATGTGTACCTCAGACTGGGTGAAGCCGAAAGCTAGCGTTCTTAAGGGAATATTCAGTCGGCGAACAAAAGATGATTTTTATTTGTTTTCCATATCTGCCCCCAGATGTTTTTTCCTACGTTTCCTACCGCAGTCCAGACATGCACTTTAGGGCATGCTTACTCAGGGAAAGGAACCCTTAACGGAACTATTCTCCCTGGAAGATGTTTCTTACTACCCATGTAATATAACATAACTAGTTGGGCACTTGTCTGTTCAAGCACCAATGACCCCTACGCCTGGTCTCCACGCATACCCCAGTTCTTATATGACTGAGCGGGTATTCGGATACACTCCGGACTATCGGGTCCCGAGGTTTAAGCGAAAAGGTCCGCCATGACAAATTATCTACAATCTGGCTAGAAGGCATTATACATGTCACTTTAATTACATAGTCATGCAGACTGACTAAACTCCTCTTCTATACCATCCAACAGGCGGTCTAGCTTACAATCCTGTTGGGAATACTTTGCGGCTAATTCTACTTGCCCATAAACTAAGCTAACGGGGATCTCTTTTCCGTCGGGCCCCACAGGTCCGACCTCGGCCATGTGATTTGGGTCTGCCTTGGTATACCGCGTCTTCACCATGGCCCAGGCTTCTCTGGCACCCTGTCGGCAGGCTGATATCTTCCATAGTCGGAAGCGCCGCCGTGCTCCCTTGAGCTTCTCCGCAAGCTCTGCAACGCCCTCTGGCAGGGAGACGGACGGCCACAAGGCCTGGGTAACACCCTGCATCACTTGCCGAACTTGTTCGTGCAGATGTGACAGCTCGGATAGAAGATCACCCACAGACCCGGGCATTTCCTCCGCGGAACGACCCGTCAGCATACCTACAGACATAACGCTGTTAGTCGGCTTCTTCGCCGAACTCCTTTAAAAGGATTCGTTCAAGCACTTACTGAAAATGCCGCGCCAAAGCCGCTTATTCTCCTTCTCGGAGTCTGCAAGCTGGCCCCGAACGTCTTTTAGTTCCACAGTTAGCTTAATATTGGCGTCTTGGAGATTATTTTTATCCCGCCTAACCTCAGTCAGCACGCGTTTGCCAGCCTCTAGCTGTCGCATAGCATGCCGGTCCTCCGGATTTTCTCCGGATTCATCTGCAACATCTGCTGTTAGATCTGCAGCTGCGCCGCACATTATATGGTAACCATCATTCTTTAAAGTAAATGTTACCAGTAGGTGACTTTTTCGGTTCCTGCAATGCGGCCACAGCAGCCCGCAGTTGGGTCTTGCATTCCTCTAGCTCCTGTGACAGCCTAGTATTCTTCTTTGTAAGAACCTGCACAATAAAGATGATCCTTAAATCAGTTCTGCTAACTGTTTCTAGTCTTAGGGGCTACTGATACATATAAATCGTCAGATTTACTTGCCCGTACATCCTTTACATACTGATCCGAGGCTCTGGCTAGACCATCTTGAGCAGCTCGGAGGTACGCCTGTCCAGAATTGAAGGCATCAAATGCCTCTGGTGAGAAACAAGCATCACGAAGTACGGCCCGGCGGCGCCTATGATTCATGGCGCTTTCCACCTCTAAGTTTGTAGTGGATAATCCATCTGAATCCTCTGTAGGGGGATTATTCGGTGCCCGCCCCATATCGGCTTCTGCCTCTATGTCCGGTCCTGGCGCCTGGCTGGTGGAAGCGTGATTAGTAACATCGTCGGACATATTTCGATGAGCATTTTTCTGTTGAAGAAACATGGGTGTCATTATATTTCGAGAAAGACGACAACCACGGAGCGGGGTTTGTTATACCTTTGCGCCAGCGTCTCCGTCCTGACCGCCTTCCTTTTTGGCCTACCCGGCCTCGGTGCCTCCTGTTGGCATGTTGCTGCGGGTTCGGCAGGGCGTCCCGAATGCCTTCCCTGTAAAAATGCCATGTGTATATGGTGGGTGAAGTGTCTAAAAGGGGATCCTAGTTTTGGACTTGGGATTTTTGGTTTTTCTTACGTGTGATGCAGGGAGCAGTCCGGGATCGGCCGTAATGGCCACCATGGCATCGTTGCAGCTTAACTGATAGAACTGCCGGTCTATCAGCTCCACGAATATAACCGAATCTTCTTCAAGTCCGGAGTCGAGGGCCCGGTCAGGGTCCTCTGGTTGTGGAGAAGGGCTGCTGACCTCCTTTATGGCTTTTCGCAGTTCCTGCCGCAAAGTGGCAAGGTGAATACTTACGACAAAGAATGCGGGAAAAATGGGAGCAGGGAGATATAACTTACCCAACTTGGAGGATTGTACATAGAGAATCCATCCCGTGGCTTGATGCGGGTGAACTCCTCTTCCTCACCCTTGAACATTCCGGACATAATTTTCGCTAAAGTGGCAGCATTGTCCGGACCCTTACGCCCGCAGCGGGTGGCGTCATCCGCCCCGTATAACACCACAAGGGGTGCCCACGATATTGAAGTGGTTGCACTCCCCGCATTATGCAAATCGACATAACTTCGATTACTGTCAATCCTGATCGAGCCAGTGCTTTAATTCGGTTCATCAGATAGAAGACTTCTCCATTGTCTTCCACCTGGGGGCTCCGTGGGCGCCAACTTCGGCGTTTCTTCAGAGGAGCATTGTTGAACTCAGGAAGACCCCGCCGAACAGGGTCCGGAAGGGGAACGTCCTCCATATAAAACCATTTTGAAGGCCAGTCTTCGGGTGACTTCTTTGGAGTACCGGATAGGTATCCGGTATCGGCGATGCGCCATATTTCGGCTCCACCCACTTGATAAAGTGACCCCCTCTGTGTGCGAGGGACGAGGCAAAATAGCCTTTTCCACAGCTCGAAGTGAGCCTCGCAGCACAGGAACAACTCGCAGAGAGCCACATAGCCGGCGATATGTAGGATGGAGGCGGGGGTGAAATTGTGTAATTGGAGGCCGTAGAACTCCAGGAGCCCGCGGAGGAACGGATGAATTGGAAATCCGAGTCCCCTTAATAGATAGGAAACAAGGCAGACCCGTTCCACATAGAGGGACAGGGAAAGCTCTCCGCTTGCTCCCCGCCATTATAGGTGGCAAGCCCGGCTCGAACGGGCGCCATGTACGCCAGAGGGAGAAATCCCTTAGTCTGCAGTTCGACTAAACGACTGTGCGGGACTGAACACCTTTCCCAATCACCGGGCTTAGGGCTTCGGGGGCGGGAGGAGGAGCTGCGGAGGTCGGCCATGCCGGGGGAGGATGGTATGGATCAGATCTAAGGATCCCCATCCCTTTAACATACAATTTATTTATCTGGCTAGGGGGGCGAATGTAAAAATGCCCTGGCGCCTCGTATTCATTCGACGCGTGGGAGAAAGCCCTTATTGGGCACATAAGCCAAGAGGTCCAAACATTTTATGGGACCGGACACTGCTTTACAAACGTTCGAAAGATGGAGAAGAACCCGCCTTGCAATGCCGAAGACAATACTGCGCGCCAGACTCATCGTCATTGAAGCCTGGTTCGGGGGCTACCGAGGGAGTCCTGGATTAGGGGGTGTCCGGACAGCCGGATTATATCCTTTGGCCGGACTGTTGGACTATGAAGATACAAGATTGAAGACTTCATCTCGTGTTCGGATGGGACTCTACTTGGTGTGGAAGGCAAGCTAGGCAATACGGATATGTATATCTCCTCCTTTGTAACCGATCTTGTGTAACCCTAGCCCCCTCCGGTGTTTATATAAACCGGAGGGTTTTAGTCCGTAGGAGAACATACAATCATACCATAGGCTAGCTTCTAGGGTTTAGCCTCTCCGATCTCGTGGTAGATCAACTCTTGTAATACTCATATCATCAAGAATAAATCAAGCATGAAGTAGGGTTTACCTCCATCAAGAGGGCCCGAACCTGGGTAAAACATCGTGTCCCCTGCTTCCTGTTACCATCCGCCCTAGACGCACAGTACGGGACCCCCTACCCGAGATCCGCCGGTTTTGACACCGACAAGGAGGAAGATGAAGATTCTCCCCCTCCAGCCGGGGGAGACAAGAAAAGGAAGGCCGCCCCAACCGGGGAGGCCGGAGGGTTAAAGAAGGGAAGGACTCTCCTTCCGGACTGTTCCACCACCGCCGCCGACAGCGAAGGAGAGTGGTTACTCAGGGCCAAGCCCCTGGCGAAGTCGTAAGTATTCGGATACTAGAGTAACTCATAGTATACTTTTGTTGCACTACTTCTCCTAACATCGAATATGATTATGCACTCCGCCCCAAGCCCGTATCGACGTATCCTCGTCGGACGGCTCCTTGGACTCGTCAGATATGAATAGCAAATCACTTCCAACCGCCTCCTCTCCTCGCCCTACGGACAATGTCGAGGTATTGTCTCAAGGGGCACTGAGCCAGGGGGAGATAGTCCTAGAGGCGCCTCAAGGCGACCTTCCGGACTCCAGGCGCAAAGGGAGCAAGACTCCCAAGGGCTCCAAGTTCGGCCCTCATCCGAACACCGTGCTAGAACCTCCAGTGGTTCCGGACTCCGGCAGGCGGCCCTCTTGCAAGAGGGGCAAGCCGCCCGTGCCGGTGACCTCTGTCTATCTAGAGGCACCGGACAACCTGCTGGGAGCGCTTCGCGGCGCTTCCGTTGATGAAGAGCACCACACTATTATGAGTGCGGTGATCAAGAAGGTTCAGTCCACCAAGAGCGGACTGACTGAAGCCTGTGCCAGCCTTCTAACAGGCTTTGAGGTAAGTATTTAAAATATAGGAAAATATTACCGCATAGACAGTAGCCCCTGATGCTCTGTTTGGTGTTCACAAAGAAAAGCCGAATAGAGGATCAAATAATATATGCAGGAGGCTAATATAAGTATGTTTGTATGCGTATGCAGGCTTCGCTGCTGACCTCTACCGCACTGACTGCGGAGGTTGCTGCACTGAAGCAGAATCTCGAGCGGTCCGAGAAAGAGCTCAGACTTGCCAAGAGGTAGCTCGAGGAGAACAAAGGTAAGTAATACCATGTCTATATATATATATATAAAAGATGTGGTTGCAAAATGATAGGATCATCATGGATGTGCCAGGGGTCACGACCGAAGTGGCGACCCTAAAGCAAGCGCTGTCCGAGGTCGAAAACGAAGCGGCCAAGGAGCGCACCGAGCGGGAGAAACAAGAGGCACGGGTTAGTGAGGTGTAGCAAGAGCTCCATGCTCTCGTGAAGAAGCACGGGACCTTGGAGCTTGACTCGAAGATGCGAGGGTCTGAGCTTGCCGCGGCCCTCGAGAGCACAAAGCATGCCAAGGCTGAAGCCTAAAAGGCCCTCCAGGAAATTGAGGCGATGAGGAAGATAGCGGCGGGTAAGGTATTCATTATGCAAAGCAAGCATGTGAAAGTAAATTACTTGTTACTTACCCGAGTCCGGAGCTCTCTAGGAGCATTCGCAGATTTGTCCCGCAGCGTGTCGGATGCCGCAAAGTACTACCAGGCCGAGGAGGGAAGCTCGACGGAGAAGTTGTTCTGGTCTCAGTATACTGGCACCGAACACCCGATGCCTGTGAGCGACCAGCTGAAGCAACTGGTCGAGCTGCACAAGGCGGCCAAACAGGCCATGAGGGCCTTATAGTCCGGATGTGGCCTGGTGACTCCCTTCCCAACAGCTACTTCGGCCTGGTGAGGCGGCTTGTAGATGCCTGCCCACGGCTGGAAGTCATAAAGCGGTCCATCTGCATTGAAGGTGCACACCGGGCTTTTGCCCGTGCGAAGGTGCACTGGGCCAAGATGGACGCCGAGAAGCTGGTGAAGGAGGGGCCGCCGCAGGGCAAGGAGCATTGCCACCCTAAAATGTATTATGAGGGTGTCCTGAAGGGAGCCTGTCTTGTGGTGGACGAGTGTGCGAAGGATGTAATTTTTGAATGAACTTGCTTGTGTGATCCTGTATTATGAAAACTTTTTCATGTGCGCTATGCAAAGCTTGTTTGAATTTGAAATATTACCTTCTATGCGGCTGTTTATCAAATCTGAGAGATGGCCAGTCGTCGGCTTCTGCCCCCATGCCACAAGTGCTGGGGTGTTCGGGATAAATCTGAGCACTCTTTTTCCCATTGTTGGGTCCTTCGAGGGAGGTGCTCAGCACAACGAACAAGGCAATCGGACTATAATGCTTTATCACTCTCACTTAGACATAGAAGTCTACAATTTTAAATTTTGGCAAAGCCCCTAGTATTCGGAAGGCCGAATTCGGGGCAGATTACTTCGGACGTGCTTGACGGTGTCCGGGTGTTTAATCACCGAACTGGTGGATTGCCTGAAGAGGCTGCTTTGTGCTTCTGCTGCGAGGGCCGCAGTGTGCTCCTCCGTGCGGAGAGAGCGCTCTGTGTTTCCATTGACTGTGATGACCCCCCGAGGTCCTGGCATCTTGAGCTTAAGGTATGCATAATGCGTTACCGCATTGAATCTCGCAAATGCGGTTCGCCCGAGCAGTGCATGATAGCCACTGCGGAACGGGACTATATCGAAGATTAACTCCTCGGTTTGGAAGTTATTCGGGGATCCGAAGACCACTTCCAGTGTGACTGAGCTTGTGCAATGGGCCTCTACACCTGGTATGACGCCTTTGAAGGTCGTTTTGTGGGTTTGATCCTTGAGGGGTCTATACCTATTTTGCACACTGTGTCCTGATAAAGCAGGTTCAGGCTGCTGCCGTCGTCCATAAGGACTCGAGTGAGGTGAAATCCGTCGATGATTGGGTCTAGGACCAGTGCGGCGAATCCGCCATGATGGATACTAGTGGGATGGTCCCTGCGATCGAAGGTGATAGGATAGGAGGACCATGGGTTGAACTTTGGGGCGACTGGCTCCAACGCGTATACGTCCCTTAGCGCACGCTTCTGCTCCCTCTTGGGGATGTGGGTTGCGTATATCATGTTCACCGTCCGCACTTGTGGGAGGAACCTCTTCTGTCCTCCAGTGTTCGGCGGCCGGGGCTCCTCCTCGTCATCGCTATGTGACCCCTTATCTTTGTTTTCGGCATTTAACTTGCTGGCCTGCTTGAACACCCAACATTCCCTGTTGGTGTGGTTGGCTGGCTTGTCAGGGGTGCCATGTATTTGACACGAGCGATCGAGTATACGGTCCAAACTGGATGGGCCCGGAGTGCTTCTTTTGAATGGCTTTTTCCGCTGACCGGGTTTAGAGCCTCTGAATCCGACATTGACTGCCATATCCTCGGTATTGTCGCTGTTGATGCGGCGCTTGTGTTTGTTGTGACGTGACCTGCCATTGCTATCCTTGGTATCCGAAGTACCATGGTTCTTTGATATATTATTGCTGTGAGCCAGCCAGCTGTCCTCTCCCGCGCAAAAGCGGGTCATGAGTGTCGTGAGGGCTGCCATAGATTTCGGCTTTTCCTGGCCAAGGTGCCGGGCGAGCCACTCGTCGCGGATGTTGTGCTTAAAAGCTGCTAGGGCCTCTGCATCCGGACAGTCGACGATTTGATTTTTCTTTGTCAGGAACCGTGTCCAAAATTGCCTGGCCGATTCCTCTGGCTGCTGAATTATGTGGCTCAAGTCATCGGCATCTGGTGGTCGCACATAAGTGCCCTGGAAGTTGTCGAGGAATGCGGCTTCGAGATCTTCCCAACAGCCAATGGATTCTGCTGGCAGGCTGTTGAGGCAATGCCGAGCTGGTCCTTTGAGCTTGAGTGGGAGGTATTTGATGGCGTGTAGATCGTCACCGTGGGCCTTGTGGATGTGCAGGAGGAAGTCCTCGATTCATACCGCAGGATCTGTTGTACCATCGTATGATTCGATATTTACGGGTTTGAAACCCTCTGGGATTTGGTGATCCATTACTTCGTCTGTGAAGCATAGGGGGTGTGCGGCGCCTCTGTATTGGGCTATGTCGCGACGCAACTCAAATGAGTCTTCTCCGCTGTGTTCGGCTCGGCCGGATTTACTTTTACTGTATCCGGCGTGACGGTTATCGTCTCGCGTAGTGGCGCGCCCTTGTGATCCGTAGATCGATCTTGCGTGTTTTGCTTTGTTCTCCAATACGTCTCGCAGGTCTAGCGTGTTTCCCCGTGCCTTGACATTTTTATTTGAGTGGCCTCGGGGTGCCGGCTGAGCTTTTGGCTGAAATGCCTCTCTGTCGCAGCCACGAGGTGGCCGATCAGCCACATCATACGCTGGAGATGTAGGTTTTAATGCTTCGTCCTCCAGTCGGGGTAGCAACCCGTGCTTTGGGTAACTCTTGGAGGGGCGTTCGAGTTCATATTCCTCGGCTGCAAGGACTTCAGTCCATCTGTCAGCTAGCAAATCTTGATCAGCTTGAAGTTGTTGTTGCTTTTTCTTAAGGCTATTTACCGTGGCTATAAGCCGGCGCTTGAAGCGCTCTTGCTCGAAGGGATCCTCAGGCACAACAAATTCGTCATCATCGAGGCTTGCCTCGTCTTTGGAGGGAGGCATGTAGTTATCATCCTCCGCCTCTCCATCTGCCGCTCTCTCGGGAGGGCTGGCTTCTCCATCCTCCTGCTCTAAATCTTGCTGGAGGGGATTGTCGTCATCTTCGGCACTATCCGGAGTGCTATTATCTCCTATGCCGGTATCACTACTTTTGCCTTGGCGAGACTTAGAGCGGCGCCGCTGTCGTCGGCGCTTGGGTTGCTTCTTGGAGGGGTCATCCTCCGCTGTCTCGTCGCCATTGCCTTCTTTGGGTGTGTCCACCATGTATATATCATATGATGAGGTGGCTGTCCAGTGCCCTGTGGGTAGTGGTTCCTGTTCGTCTCCTACATCATCGTCCATACTGTCGATGTCTTCGGAGTCGAAGTCGAGCCTGTCAGTCAAATCGCCGACAGTGGCTACTAAGTGGGTGGTGGGTGGGCGGCGAATTTCTTTGTCATCCGCATCCCAATCCTGCCGGACATAGTTCGGCCAGGACTCTCCTGACAAGGAGAGAAACCTTAATGAGTTCAGTATGTCGCCGAAGGGCGAGTGCTGAAAGATATCCACGGAGGTGAACTCCATGATCGGCGCCCAGTCGGATTCGATAGGCACGGGCGCAGGCGGTTCGGAGTCCGTGGCTGGTGAAGAATCCGGCAATTCGGTGTCACGGCTCCCGTGAAGGGTAAGGTCGATACTCGGCTCGATCGCCGCTGAGAATACGGACTCTTGGCGGGGTCTATCCACCCGTCCATGGATGGCGCAATTGGCTCCGAATTGATGGTTGGAGCGGTTGCCAGTGCGGTCTCCTGAACACTGTCCGATGGTAGAGCTAAATCATGCTCATCGTGACCGTGCGGCGCACTCGGCAGGGGCTCGAATCCGTCGAAGATCATGTCTCCGCGGATGTCGGCCGTGTAGTTTAAGCTTCCAAACCTGACCTGGTGGCCAGGGGCGTAACTCTCGATCTGCTCCAGATGGCCAAGCGAGTTGGCCCGCAGTGCGAAGCCGCCGAATACAAAGATTTGTCCGGGGAGAAAAGTCTCACCCTGGACTGCATCTCTATCGATGATCGAAGGAGCCATCAAGCCTAACGATGATGACACAGAGGAACTCTCAATGAAAGCACCAATGTCGGTGTCAAAACTAGCGGATCTCGGGTAGGGGGTCCCGAACTATGCGTCTAGGCGGATGGTAACAGGAGGCGGGGGACACGATGTTACCCAGGTTCGGGCCCTCTTAATGGAGGTAATACCCTACGTCCTGCTTGATTGTTCTTGATAATATGAGTAGTACAAGAGTTGATCTACCATGAGATCGAAGAGGCTAAACCCTAGAAGCTAGCCTATGGTATGATTGTTGTTGTCCCTACGGACTAAACCCTCCGGTTTATATAGACATCGGAGGGAGCTAGGATTACACAGAGTCGGTTACAAGGAAGGATATCTACATATCCGTATTGCCAAGCTTGCCTTCCACGCCAAGGAGAGTCCCATCCGGACACGGGACGAAGTCTTCAATCTTGTATCTTCATAGTCCAACAGTCCGACCAAAGGATATAATCGGCTGTCCGGATACCCCGTAATCCGACAACAGGGTTTATTCATATTGCTTGGGTTTACTTTCTCTACATCATGTCACCTTACTTAAGGCGTTACTCCGTTTTTCATGAACTTAATACCCTAGATGCATGCTGGATAGCGGTCGATGGGTGGAGTAATAGTAGTAGATGCAGGCATGAGTCGGTCTACTTGTCTCGGACTTATCTCGGACGTGATGCCTATATACATTATCATTGCCTTTAATATCGTCATAACTATGCACTTTTCTATCAATTGCCCAATGGATTTATCTACCCATCGTATGCTTTTTGTTCGAGAGAGAAGCCTCTAGTGAAAACTATGGCCACGGGATCTACCTTTATCATATATTAAATCCAAAAATACCTTGCTGAAATTTATTTACCGTTATTTTATTTTGTGTTTTACTTTATCTATCTATCACTATCAGATTTGATCCTTGCAAATAACCGCCGAGGGGATTAACAACCCCCTTGATCGCGTTGGGTGCAAGTATTTGCTATTTTGTGTGTAGGTGCTGCTAACGAGGTTTCATGTGGTTCTCCTACTAGATTGATAACCTTGGTCCTTAACTGAGGGAAGTACTTATCTCTACTATACTGCATCATCTTCTCCTCTTCAGGGAAATCCCAACGTAGCACACAAGTAGCAGTACTTCAAAGAAAGACAAAAGGAACATCGGCATACTCGTGAGTACTGATTTTATCAGTACCAGGCGGCCCCCATAAGACATAAGGCTACCCTTCCAACAACTTAGTTTTTTAAATCGATCTTCAATACACTTCCATTCCTTATTAGAGGGCACGCGATGGTGAATTTGTATGTCCAGATAACTAAACGGTAGGGTACCTAGTTCACATCCGAACAATTATCTATAAGCTTTTTGTTCCTCCTTGTCTCTTGCAAAATAGAACAATTCACTTTTGTTAAAATTAATCTTCAAACCCGACAACGAATAGGCATAACACGAGCTTCATATTTCTGGCCTTTGCCATGTCATATTCCATGATAATGATAGTATCATCCACATATTGTAGTATGGACACCCCACCATCCACAAGATGTGGTACTAGTCCTCCTACTTGTTCGTCCTCCTTAGCTCTACCTATGAGAATTGCGAACATGTCTACCACTATGTTGAACAATATAGGTGACATGGGGTCCCCCTATCTTAGACCCTTTTGTGTCTGGAAGTAGTGACCTATGTCATTGTTTACTTTAATCCCGATGCTACCTTTTTGTACAAAAGAATTGACCTACTTCCTCCATGAATCATCGAATCCCTTCAACGCAAGGCTTGTTGGAGAAACGGTCATTTAACCTTATCATACGCTTTTTCGAAATCCACATTGAAGACCACCCCATCTAGTTTCTTTGAGTGGATCTCATGTATTGTTTCATGTAGGACAACCACACCCTCTAGTATGTTTCTGCCCGGCATGAAAGCCGTCTGAGTTGGTTGCACCACGCTATGTGCAATCCTCATCAATCGGTTGGACCAACTTTTGTAAAAAAATTAAATCTCACATTGAGCAGACATATCGGTCTGAACTGCTCAATATGCACTACCTCCACCTTGTTTGGCAACAACGTTATTGTTCCAAAGTTTAGGTGGAATAGTTGCAGTTGGCCATTAAACAAGTCATGGAACACTGGCACGAGGCACCCTTAATAATATGCCAACATTTCTTATAAAATTTTGCTGGGAAACCATCTGGGCTAGGTGCCTTATTATTCTTCATCTGTGACATGGCCTCAAACACCTCTTTCTCCATGAATGGCACCGATAAAATCTCATTCTTGTTTATCCCGAGCTGAGGAATATCCCCTACCATGTGTTTGTTAAGAGACATAAAATTGTCCTTTGGAGCAGCAAAAAGCTGTTTATAGTAGTTAGAGATGTACAATTTTAGGTTCTCATGTCCTACGATTGTACCCTCACCTCGTTCTAGCTAGAAGATTTTATTCTTCCTATAGTTTCCATTTGCAATCAAATGAAAGAACTGAGTATTGTCATCCCCTTGGACGACCTGCTTCACTTCAGCTCTAAGTGCCAATTTCATCTCTTCTTCTCTAAGAAGTGCTCGTAATTTCTGCTGAGCCCCCATCTTAGATGCCTGTTCGTCTACATCTAGTAAGACAGATTTTGCCTTTAGGCTGAGTTCATTTATAAGGTGTATAAGCCTATCTTTTTCCACCTTATATATCCCGCTTTCATTCTTAGCCAAGCCCCTCTGGAATTGCCGAAAATGCCTAATCTTATTTTGCCATCGCTCAACATTAGACCTCCCTCCAATGACCTTAGACCATCCTCGGGCTAATAGATCAATGAAGCCCCCTCTCTGAAACCATGCTAGTTCTAAAGAGAAGACATTCTTGTTTCCCACATGGGTTGCCTCCCCAGAGTCAACAATCAATGGAGTGTGGTCCGGAATGCCCCTATGTAGGGCTTGCACCGTCACCAATGAAAACTTCTGCTCCCACTCAATGCTGGCGAGAACTCGATCCAACTTCTCGTATGTTGGATTCTGCAATGTGTTCGCCCAGGTGAACTATCTGCCTACGAGGTATATCTCCCTGTGGTCCAGACTTTTGATAATAGTATTAAACATGAATGGCCATTTCCCATCAAAGTTATCATTATTTTTTTCTTCTCTCTGTCTGATTATGTTAAAATGACCTCCAACCAAGATAGGGAGCCTCTCGTCCCCGCAGACCCGCACAAGTCGACTAGGAAATTGATACATCCATCTTGGATCATGTTTACATACTATTATTTATAATGTTTTTATGCATAATAATGCCTTTTGAAGTAATTCTAATGCCTTTTTTCTCATAATATGCAAGGTTCACACAAAGAGGGAGAATACCGGTTGTCGTGGTTCTAAGTCTGACAGTAGTGTAGGGGGGTAAGTATGGAGAGGCAAGATCTTAGCTGTGGAGAAGTTGTAAGCACGCAAGGTTTACGAGTTCAGGCCCTTCTTGAAGGAAGTAATAGCCCTCGTCTCGGAGCCCGGAGGCGGTCGACTGGATTATATGAATATGGGTTACAGAGGTGCGAACCCTTGTCTCGGAGGAGGGGGGTGGCTTATATAGAGTGCGCCAGGACCCCGGCCAGCCCACGTTACAAAGGGTTCAATGTACATTAAGGCAGGGCGTTACTGGTAACGCTAGTAATAAAGTGCTATGATGACCATAAAAGCTACTTAATGCCCGACCGTTAGCGTGCGGAGTGACTTCAGGTCTCCTGGCCGTCGAGTGGTTGGATCTTGGTCGAGTGATTGCTTCTTGGTCGAGCGTCTTCGAGTCTGTCGAGTGGAACATCTCCAAGTCGATTGAAAGGTGGTTTCTTCTAGAGATGTCCTTGGGTAGGGCAGTTAGGACAGGTCCATGATCCTACCCTAGGTACACAGCTTCATCATTAGCCCCCGAATGGATCGAGGTTTGAGTGGGGAAGGAGTTGAAAACTTCTCTGACTCGTTTTTCATGCCGTGAGCATATCTTGTTTCAGATCAATGGACCTGAGTGACGACAGCAACTTCCTTTTCAGTCGCCTTGATACATTCTTAATTCTTTGTCGAGTGGGTTCCTTTACTTGTAGGGCTCCGAGTGATGGTGGGAGGAGATCTTTCGTCTGACCAGTTGTTTGCTGCGCGCAGATTTCGTGGGATCCGAATTTTGGGAAGCGTGCGGGACGGGGGAGGCCGCAGTAATCAGATGGGATAGAGCGGAGCCGCCTCGATCCCTGCGCCACCTTTTTCGCCACGTATCGCGCGCGCGGTCGTTACGAGATTTGACAGAGTCGCCTGGGCCTACCCGTCAGCCACTCGGAAGCGGCCTGATATAAAGCGCCGGACCGGAGTCTCCCGAACAGTGCATCTCATTACCTCTTCTCTTCCTAACGCCCCTCTGCTGCGCTCGCTCTCGCCCCAGCGCCACCGCACCGTACGCGTCTCGCCGGTGACAATGGGGAAGGAGAAGACAGCGGCTCTGGAGCGGGCAAAGAAGGCGACAGCGAGGTCGAAGGGGAAGGCGACCATCGCGGTTCGGCCTGCTGAGGGGCTGGATCCAGGGCGACTAGATCCACTCGAGGATCTCCCAAGAAGACCTCGACTACTTGGCCGAAGGGGGGCTGATCCCCTACGACTCGGCGCGGCTTCTGGGGAAGGAATCTGAGCGGCAGCCTCGGGAGGGTGAGCGTGTCCTTCTTGCCACCCACGTCGACCGTGGATTTTCCTTGCCCCCTCACCCCTTCTTCCGAGGGTTTCTGAACTTCTTCGGGGCACAACTCCATCATTTTACCCCCAACTCAATCGTTATCTTGCCGCTTTCATTTCTTTGTGTGAGAACTTCCTGGGTTGTCGGCCTCACTGGGGTCTCTTCAAGCATATTTTCACTTGTCGCTCCCAGACAGTGAAAAAGGCTAATCCGAGTGACGAGAGGACCCAAGTGATCCAGATGTGTGGGGGTCTTGGCATCCATACGAGAGGGAAAAGCTCCTTTCCGGCCATGATTCTTCCCGACTCAGTTCGCGGATGGCAGTCCACCTGGTTTTACTGTAAAGACCAGTCGACGCCAGGGCAATCGACTAGCCTCCCTCCCTTTACCATGGACCGAGTGGAAAAACCATCCCCTTTAAAGGTGCTCCCGGAGGAGAAGGCGCACGTGAAGGTGTTGGTCAACCAAGTGGTCCAGCTTATTCGTGACGGGGTCACTGGAATGGATCTCTTGGAGGTCTTCCTTCAGCGGCGCGTCCAGCCTCTCCAAGCCCGAGACCATCCGATGTGGATGTATTCGGGTCTTGAAGACTCCACTCGGATCCACCCGGAGGAGGTCGACGACGACACACTGGAGAAGTGGTTGTCTGGCATTACCGGGAATAAGGACAATCCCAGGGGAGCCAGGAGAGTCCCTCCATTCGACCAGTCTCACGCACCAGAGCAGGTGTGATTCTGAGTTTTTGCTTGTAATCTGGATTCACTCGTGTAGCTGTCTATATTGCGTCGACTGACTTTGATCTACCTGCTTTCTTTCAGGCCATTATTGAAATTTATTCAATGCCCAACGGGGAGCAAGAGCAAGCTCTGGAAGGCGAGGCGAGTGTCGGCGAAAGTGGCGAGTTGACTTCCGATGGTGAAGGGGATGGAGGAAGCGACGACTCAAGCGGTGGAGAAGAAGTCGAGTCGCCTCCTCGCAGGGAGAGGCGATCCAAGCTTGACCAAGAACGGCCGAGTGCCCATGATAAGGCAACTGCTCCGGTTGGTCAGTCTTCGAAGCGCCCTCGGATCTCTTCACCAACCCCGACTGAGAAGGCGCCAAAGCATCCCAGAGTTGCAGAGCCGAAGACTCGGAAGGCGTTGCCAAAAATCAAGATTGATATCCCCGTCGCTTCCGCGTGAGTGCCTCTCTTTGCATTCACTCGACGCTCCACGCTGTTTGTTTTTCTTGTTTTAACTGGACGAACTTTGGAACTGTTAGCGCTGCTACCTCCGGGACCTCAGCTTACAGGGACGAAGATGAGGTGATGGAGGATGCGGTCACTTCTAATCTGGGTATGATCCCTGCCATACTGTCTTTATTTTGGTCGATTCAACTGCAACGCGTACCATTGGGTGATGTGATTTTAACGATTGAACTTTGCATAGCTCCCAACGTTATTGACCTCCCTGATGATGATGAAGAGCCCGAGAGGCCTTCGACGAGGAAAAATAGGCGAGTTCCTGCAAGCGAGGTGCTACAGATGACGCCGAGGGCGGAACCAGTTGTTCAGGACACTGGCGACGTCAATCGGGGTTCTGTTACCTTCGCTGAGCCGCTGTTGAGTGCCTTGCCTTCTTCGTCGACTGCTTAGGCCCCTGTCGACCCGCCTTCAGTTTTTGTGACCCATCATGTCCCAGAGGACGAGGTGAATGCTGCTAAGGAAGCCATACACCAGGCGGGCATTATGATGGAGAAGATGAAGACGGTGCGGGACGCCAGCCAAGCCGCCTATGATGCCAGCTCGGCTCTCCAGAGCAACGTTCAGGTTAGTTGGTCATCGTTTGTTCTATTAGGATATGCTACCTGAAGATTCTTTCCGAAAACCTTTGCATTTGTACACCCATTGGGTGCGTCGATTGAATTTTTGGACTAGTGGGGGCACGCTGAGTGCACCCACTGGGAGTAGTCCCTGAGACTACGGTGGACTGCTGGCAGTCGACTGTAGTCTTTGTATTTTGCCGAATGTATAAACTGAACTGGTAGTTTGTCTCTTCCACTCGATCTGGTCGAGTGGGATCAGAACCGGTGGGGGCACGCCAAGTGCACCCACTGGGTGTAGTCCCCGAGACCGCGGTCGACTGCTGGCAGTCAATTGTGGTCTGAGTTCTACTTTCTCTCTTTTTTCTTTCTTTTTTTACTCCCTGAACTCGACTCCGGCAGGCCGGTCGAGTGGGATCAGAACCAGTGGGGGCACGCTAAGTGCACCCACTGGGTGTAGTCCCCGAGACTATGGTGGACTGCGGGCAGTCGACCGTAGTCTTAGTATTTATTGCCTTTGTTGTTTTTTGCTATAAAAATAACTTCTCCCCTTTGATTTCAGAAATCTTGTGATCTTGGAGCTTGCTTTGCTGACTTGGAGAAGCAGCAGATTCAACTGAACCTTGACTTGGAGCTAGCCAGGACAGAGCTGCAAAAGGTCAGAGACGGCGCCGCAGGTAAGACGAGTTTGTCGACTGGTCAGTTTTAGGCTTGGGTACCCTTCTGCTATTTCTGAATCAATCATCATTTCTTTGCAGAAAAACTGAGAGAAGCTCTGGCGAAGAAGGATCAGGATTTTGCCGCTGCTCGTAAGGAGGCTGACGACAAGACCGCTCTGGCCGAACATAAGCTGGCTTCGGTCGGCCAGTTAGAAGAAGAGAATACCAGGCTGAAGACCGCTCTGAATGACTCCAACAAGGAGTGCTCGCGCTGGAAGAAGGCGAATCTCGTCCAGGGCGAGAAAATGGAAGGCATTGCTCGCAGGAGGGATGATCTGGAGAGTTATCTGAGAAGTCTTGCCAAGAAGCTGTTCATCAAGCTTGAAGGTGCACATTCTGTTCCGACTGACTTTTTTTTGAGCCGACTCAGTGTATGAAAATTGACTTATCCTTGGATCGTGAATGCAGAGTTTTGCCAGAACTTTGAAGAGGAGACTGGGCGGATCGAGCCTGGTTTGGATCCAATCAACTCTCCCGTGAAAGATGAAACTGCCATGAATCTGCTCCGTCTGGAATCTCGCATCGACAGTGCCGTGGACTACTTGGCTCGACTGAAGGTTGCCATGTCGCGGATTGACCTGGCACTTTGGCCAGAGGCTGTGCTCCAAAATGATATTGAGTCCCTGATGACTCGACTAAATGAAATCCCTGACCGAGTGCAGGAGTGGAAGAAGTCTGCTGCTCGATGTGGCGCTGACGTGGCTCTGTCTTTGGTTGGTGTCCACTGCAAGGAGGTGCGACAGGACAAACTGGCAGCAATCAAGGTCGCCAACACCCAGAAGCATGATTTCTGAACCTTTATGGAGACTTTCATCGCTGCAGCCACTCGGATAGCCGACGGCGTCGACCTGGATGAGTTCGTCGAGCCTGCCAGCCCTCCTCCCGAGGAGTGAACAAACTCTTATGTCCCACCTTAAATTTGCCTTGGAATGCCGAGTGGTTTTTGTAACCGTTAAACTTTTTCGGGCTGCATGTCCGAGGACTTCAATCTGTGATTTGGAACCTTTGGAATTTACCCGAACTTGGTTTACCGTTGAATATCTTTATGAATCTCCTGCTGAGTGAACCCATTCTTCATTCGAGACAACTTTTGTATTCGCAGCGCGGCTCCGAAGGAGAGGGAAGCAGTCGACCTATGTCTTGTATTTGTGGCGAAGCTCCCCAGGGGAAGGCGGCGGTCGACCCACACCCTGTTACTGCAGAGTGGGACGGAGCGCACATTGTATTTGTGGCGAAGCTCCCCAGGAGAAGGTGGCAGTCGACCTGCCCCTCGTCGTCCTTGAGGAATGAGATGTGTTTCGTACTTAGGCGAGTTTTGGACTGCAGCTAAGCCCCCGAGTGGGAGGATTGCTCTCCACTCGGTAGGATTTTTTTTCAAACTTAGGCGAGTGCCGGACTGCAGCTAAGTCTCTAAGTGAGAGAACTTAGGCGAGTGCTGGACTGCAGCTAAGCCCCCGAGTGGGAGGATTGCTCTCCACTCGGTAGGATTTTTTCAAACTTAGGCGAGTGCCGGACTGCAGCTAAGTCTCTAAGTGAGAGAACTTAGGCGAGTGCTGGACTGCAGCTAAGCCCCCGAGTGGGAGGATTGCTCTCCACTCGGTAGGATTTTTTTAAACTTAGGCGAGTGCCGGACTGCCGCTAAGTCTCTAAGTCAGAGAACTTAGGCGAGTGCTGGACTACGGCTAAGCCCCCGAGTGGGAGGATTGCTCTCCACTCGGTAGGATTTTTCAAACTTAGGCGAGTGCCGGACTGCAGCTAAGCCTCTAAGTGAGAGAACTTAGGCGAGTACTGGACTGCAGCTAAGCCCCCGAGTGGGAGGATTGCTCTCCACTCGGTATGATTTTTTCAAACTTAGGCGAGTGCCGGACTGCAGCTAAGTCCCCGAGTGGGAGACTGGCTCGCCACTCGGTAGGAAACTTTTTTTACAAACTTAGGCGAAGCAGATTCGCAGCTAAGCCACCCACTGCGGGATTTCTTACGCAAACAAAAGAAAACAATAATAATCACTGGGAAAATTATAACGCTCTTGTCTTTGATAAATGAACTACAGGAGTTTTTCTTGTTACATCTCATCCGAGTGAGAATTTAAGTATAAAAGGGGCGGAGTAGCTCCGCATTCCAGGCTCGTGGCTCATCAATCTGGCGATCGACATTGTAGAGGTGGTATGCTCCATTGTGGAGGACTCTGGTGACTAAGAAGGGGCCTTCCCAAGTAGGAGCGAGCTTGTGTGGTTTCTGCTGATCCACTCGGAGGACTAAGTCTCCTTCTTGGAAGGCTCGGCTCTTCACGTTTCTGGCATGGAATCAACGCAAGTCTTGCTGATAGATGGTCGATCGAATCAAGGCCATTTCTCTTTCTTCTTCTAGGAGGTCGACTGCATCTTGCCGGGCTTGTTCTGCTTCATCTTCTGAGTAGAGCTCGACTCTGGGAGCGTTGTGAAGCAGGTCACTCGGTAAGATTGCCTCGGCTCCATAGACCAGAAAGAATGGGGTTCTTCCGGTCGATCGATTCGGGGCTGTCCTCAGTCCCCAAAGGACTGATGGAAGCTCGTCGACCCATGCACCTGCTGCGTGCTTGAGATCGTGCATCAATCGAGGTTTCAGTCCTTTGAGAATTAGGCCGTTTGCCCTTTCTGCTTGCCCATTCGATTGAGGGTGAGCGACCGAAGCATATTCGACCCGAGTGCCCTGAGAGGCGCAAAAGGCCCTGAACTTGTCAGAATCGAAGTTTGACCCGTTGTCGGTGATGATGCTGTGCAGAACTCCATATCTGAATATCAACTCTCTGATGAAACTGATAGCGGTGTAAGCATCAAGATTCTTGATAGGCTTGGCCTCAATCCATTTGGTGAACTTGTTGACTGCTAGCAGCACATGAGTGAAGCCGCTCCTGCCTGTTCTCAGTGGTCCAACCATGTCCAACCCCCAAACAGCAAAGGGCCAGACGAGTGGAATGGTTTTCAGGGCCGACGCGGGCTTGTGTGGCATGTTGGAGTAATACTGACATCCTTCACATTTGTCGACTATCTATTTGGCCATCTCATTGGCTCTTGGCTAGTAGAACCCCGCTCGGTATGCTTTAGCCACAATGGTCCGAGAGGACGCATGATGACCACAGGTCCCCGAGTGGATATCGTTAAGGATCATCTGACCTTCTTCTGGTGTAATACACTTCTAGCCGACCCAAGTCGCGCTTTCTCTATATAACTGTCCCTTTATGACTGTAAAGGCCTTGGATCGATGGACGATCTGTCGAGCTTCTTCTTTGTCTTCTGGGAGTTCTTTCCTTAGGATGTACGCGATGTACGGTTCTGTCCAGACGGGAGTGATAACCAGGACTTCCATGATCAAGTCGACCACAGCTGGCACTTCGACTTCAGTCGGACCCGTGGCACTTTTTGGCTGCGGGGCCTCTTCAGTGAAGGGATCCTCCTGGACTGATGGTGTGTGGATGTGTTCCAGAAACACATTGCTGGGAATGGCTTCTCTTTTGGAACCTATTTTTGCCAGATCATCAGCTGCTTGATTTTTTAGTCGGGGTATGTGATGAAGCTCTAACCCCTCGAATTTCTTCTCCAGTTTTCTCACTGCATTGCAATAACCAGTCATGGTTGGGCTTCTGACATCCCATTCCTTCATCACTTGATTGACCACCAAATCTGAGTCGCTATAGACCATGAGGCGACGGACGCCGAGTGAAATGGCCATGCGCAACCCATATAAAAGTGCTTCGTATTCTGCCTCGTTGTTAGAGGAATCAAAGTGGATTTGAAGAACATATCTGAGTTTATCTCCTCTAGGGGAGACCAACACCACTCCGGCTCTGGAACCATTTATCATCTTGGAACCATCAAAGAACATGGTCCAATGCTCCGAGTGGACCTGAGTCGGCAGTTGCTGTTCAATCCACTCGGCGACGAAATCCGCGATTGCCTGGGACTTGATAGCTTTCTTTGCCTCAAACTTGATATCTAGAGGAAGGAGTTCAATCGCCCATTTTGCCACTCGACCAGTTGCGTCCCTGTTATGCAAGATCTCTGACAACGGAGCGTCGCTGACGACTGTAATGGAATGATCAGAGAAGTAGTGGGCAACTTTCTTTGTGGTCATATAAATCCCATATACGAGCTTCTGATAATGAGGATATCTTTGCTTTGATGGGGTCAAGACTTCAGAAATATAATACACTGGGCGCTGAACTTTGAAGGTTTTCCCTTCTTCTTCCCACTCGACCGTGAGTACCGTACTGACGACTTGTCCTGTGGCTGCAATGTAAAGCAGCAAAGGCTCCTTGCTGATTGGGGCAGCAAGCACTGGCTGGGTGGAGAGCAGAGCTTTGAGTTCTGCGAACGCTGCGTCAGCTTCAGGAGTCCACTCGAACTTGTCAGACTTCTTCATCAATCGGTAAAGAGGTAACGCCTTTACACCGAGACGAGATATGAATCGACTTAGGGCGGCCAAGCAACCAGTAAGCTTCTGAACATCGTGCACTCGCACAAGACTTTTCATTCGGAGTATAGTACCAACTTTTTCTGGATTGGCGTCGATTCCCCGTTCGGAAACGAGAAAACCGAGTAACTTTCCGCCAGGAACCCCGAATGTGCATTTTGATGGATTAAGCTTGATATCAAACCTTCTGAGGTTGGCAAAGGTTTCAGCAAGGTCAGTCAGCAGGTCGGAACCCTTCCGTGACTTGACCACAATATCATCCATGTACGCCTCCACATTCCGACTGGTTTGGGTGAGCAAACACTTCTGAATCATCCTCATGAATGTGGCTCCGACATTCTTGAGGCCGAATGGCATGGTAACATAACAGAAGCACCCGAATGGAGTGATGAAAGCTGTTTTGATCTCGTCAGGTCCATACAGACGGATCTGATGGTACCCAGAATAGGCGTCTAAAAAAGACAGTAGCTCACATCCTGCAGTCGAGTCGACTATCTGGTTGATACGGGGGAGAGGAAAATGGTCTTTCGGGCAGGCCCAATTGATATGTTTAAAGTCGATGCACATGCGAAGTGACTTGTCCTTCTTGGGGACCATGACAACATTGGCGAGCCACTCGGAGTGGTAGATTTCTCGGATGAACTCTGCCGCTAAGAGCCGAGCTACCTCTTCGCCAATGGCCTTTCTCTTCTGGGCGGCGGACCATTGGAGATGTTCCTTGACGGGTTTTATTTTGGAGTCGACTCTTAGGCAGTGCTCAGCCAGCTCCCTGGGAACACCCGGCATGTCAGAGGGCTTCCATGCGAAAATGTCCCAGTTCTCATGGAGGAACTGGATGAGCGCTTCTTCCTATTTGGAGTCGAGTGTTGTCGAGATATGAGTTGGAGCAGCGCTGGGGTCGGTCGGGTGGATATGAGCTGTCTTTGTATCACCAGTCGACTGAAAAGCTGACTCTGTAGCGGGCTTCTTGGCCCGCAACAAATCACTCGGGTCTGCAGTCTTCTGGTATTCCCGCAACTCAACCACTGCCATCTGAGCGCCGGCGATCTTCGAACCTTTCTGAAAACATTCTTCCGCTTTCTTCTGATTGCCCGTAATAGTGATCACACCTTGGGGGCCAGGCATCTTCAATTTAAGATACACATAACACGGTCGGGCCATGAAGCGTGCATAAGCCGGCCTGCCCAAAATAGCGTGGTAGGCACTCTAGAAGTCTACAACTTCAAATGTCAACCTTTCTTTGTGGTAATTCTTGGAATCACCAAAAACCACATCAAGAGCAATCTGGCCGAGTGATTCAGCCTTCTTCCCAGGAATGACTCCGTGGAAACTCATGTTGCTGGCGCTGAGTCTGGACATCGGAATGCCCATCCCTTTCAATGTCTCAGCATACAATATGTTCAAACCACTGCCACCATCCATCATGACTTTGGTTAGTCGAGTGCCTTCAACCACTGGGTCGACCACCAGAGCTTGCCTCCCAGGGGTGGCAATATGCGTTGGGTGATCGGACTGGTCGAACGTGATGGCAGTCTGGGACCATTTCAAATAACTTGGTATTGCCGGAGCAACCATATTCACCTCTCGGTTGATGACTTTCAGTCGACTTTTGCTCTCAACATCAGCAAAAATCATCAAGGTGGAATTGACTTGAGGGTATCCGTCGTCACTGTCCTCTTTGTCCTCGACCTTGTCCGACTCCTTTTCCTTACCTTTGGGCTGTTTGCCCTGGAACTGCTGGATCAAGAGTCGACACTGTCGAGTGGTATGTTTCGGGTAAATGAAATTACCCTCTTCATCTTTCTTTGTGTGGACGAGACATGGCAAGTCCAACACATCATTTCCGTCCTGGTATTTAACCTTTTTAGGGTTCCAAGGCCCTTTAGGTTTCCCTTTAAACTTTCCTTGGGTTAAAGCCAAGGCTTCCCCGGGAGCCGCTGGCTCGGCTTTCCGCTTCTGTTTCCGATTGGAATTGCCTCCGGGTTCTTGGGCGACTGACTTGAGTTTGCCACTCCTGAGCCGATCTTCATCTTCGCCATTAGCGTACTTGGTGGCAATCTCCATCATCTGATTCAGGGACATATCCCCAGTTCGACCGAATTTCAAATTCAGTTCTCTGTACTTGACGCCTTCCTTGAAGGCACAAACTGCTTGGTGGTCAGGCACATTCTCCACCGAGTGATGTAACGTGATCCACCTCTAGATGTAATCCCTCAAAGTTTCATTTGGCTTCTGTACACAAGACCGCAGTTCCGTCAGCCCTGTCGGTCGCTTGCACGTACCTTCAAATGTGGTGACGAACACTCGGGAGAGATCCTCCCAAGTGTAAATGCTGCTAGGTGCTAACTGGTTCAGCCACGCTCTGCCCGAGCCCTCCAACATGAGAGGGAGGTGCTTCATGGCCACTTCATCATTGCCGCCGCCGATCTGGACGGCCACTCGGTAATCTTCAAGCCAAGTATCGGGCTTGGACTCGCCAGTGAACTTACTGACTCCAGTCGCCAACCTGAAGTTGGGAGGAATCACAGCGGCCCTGATGGCTCTACTAAAGCACTCTGGCCCCGAAACATGTACTCTGCTGCTGGTAGGTGCTTCTCTGTCGTGACCTCCTCGGTGAGCCCTGTTCCTGTCAACCAAACCCTGGACGAGAATGGATCTCGCGTCAAAGCCTGGCCCTCTGGGGTCGACTGGAATCCTTCGCCCACCACTATGAGGGCGCCTGTCATCCTGCTGGCAAGGCACATATGACCCGCTCCTCGGGGGAGGCGTGGGCACTCGACGTCGCCCGTCATGATCGACTCGGTGATCATACTGCTCATGGTTCCCATACTGGTCACGCCAGTCTCCACGTCCCTCACGCCTCGGGGGCGATCTCGGGCTGTGAGCCGACTGGACTATGTTCGCGGCAACGGATCTGCTGTGAATCCTGTTCCGCGACTGAGAAACAGCGGAATTCTGATCTCCTGCTGCCCGGAGTAACGCTCTGATCTGCAGCAAGCCTCTGCCAACCTCCGACTGGGAAGGCTGAATTGACTCCGCTATACGGGCCGCAGCTGCTAAATTCTGAACCGGAGTTTGATATACCTGCTTGGCGGGAAGAGCTGACGTCAACTGGATTCGGGAACCCGTTGTCACGCACGCTCGTCGAGTGCTCGCTGGAGGTTTTCCAGTCGAGTGCGCTCGGCCAAGTTCGCCAGGCGCGCGTCCTCCAAGGCGCGAGCCTCGGGGGTCTCTCCAATGATAGGAGTGTGCAGTGCATCCATGTTCCAGCGGCGAAGTTCTTCTCTCTGCAGCAATGTGAGAGGCTCGGGAAGATACTCCTCATGGAGACGCGATGGGTCGCCTCCACCCGCGCCTCCGTCGGTACGGGGAAAACCGAGAGGACTGGGCGGTCCATCGACCATCAGAACCTCCGCCGCCGGATCGCTGCTGTCACACTCGGATGCAGTCTCTGCGGAGCCAGTCGACAGGTCGAACAGGCCGTAGAGGGATTCGTCGGGCTCGATCGCCGCGACCTGGGGGGTGGCCGACTGACGCGCCACCGTGTGCCTCACCCACCGCTGAAGTCTCGACTGACCGGAACGCTTGTGCCGGCGGGAAACGGGGAGTGAGGACAACACATGAGCCGACCGATAGGGGGTCGACGGTTGCCGCAGGAGAACGCCGCGGACGCACGCGCTAAAGTGCGTTGCCCCGCGAGCAGGGAGTGCGTCCATGTCGAGCGGAGCCTCCTGGAGCCAAGCAGAGTCGTCGACGATGAACGTGAGCGCGCCGAGACGGATCCCGCGGCCCCCACCGAAACTCCGCCGAAAACCATGATGATTCGGGTCAGAAAAAAGTTGCAACTTCTCCAACAAACTCTAAAACACCTGCCCCAAGGTGGGCGCCAACTGTCGTGGTTCTAAGTCTGACAGTAGTGTAGGGGGGTAAGTATGGAGAGGCAAGATCTTAGCTGTGGAGAAGTTGTAAGCACGCAAGGTTTACGAGTTCAGGCCCTTCTTGGAGGAAGTAATAGCCCTACGTCTCGGAGCCCGGAGGTGGTTGACTGGATTATATGAATATGGGTTACAGAGGTGCGAACCCTTGTCTCGGAGGAGGGGGGTGGCTTATATAGAGTGCGCCAGGACCCTGGCCAGCCCACGTTACAAAGGGTTCAATGTACATTAAGGCAGGGCGTTACTGGTAACGCTAGTAATAAAGTGCTATGATGACCATAAAAGCTACTTAATGCCCGACCGTTAGCATGCGGAGTGACTTTAGGTCTCCTGGCCGTCGAGTGGTTGGATCTTGGTCGAGTGATTGCTTCTTGGTCGAGCGTCTTCGAGTCTGTCGAGTGGAACAGCTCCAAGTCGATTGAAAGGTGGTTTCTTCTAGAGATGTCCTTGGGTAGGGAAGTTAGGACAGGTCCATGATCCTACCCTAGGTACATAGCTTCATCACCGGCAACTGGAATTCTGGACCTGAAAAAGCTATGTCAGGCTACCTATTCTGCACAACTCCAAATGAGCTGAAACTTCACGGGGATTTTTTATGGAATAAATAAGAATTATTGGAGCAAATAACTACCAGAGGGGCCCACTAGGTGGGCACAACCCACCTAGGCACGCCAGGGAGCCCAAGCGTGCCCTAGTGGGTTGTGCCCTCCTCGACCCATTTGTGTGCCCCTCTTCTAGTATATAAGTCATTTTGACATAGAAAAAAATAAGGAGATGACTTTTGGGATGAAGCGCCGCCGTCTCAAGGCGGAACTTGGGCAGGAGGACTTTTTCCCTCCGACGGAGCAATCCCGCCGGGGGAACTTCCCTTCCGGAGGGGAAAATCATCGTCATCATTATCACCAACAACTCTCGCATCTTGGGGAGGCCAATCTCCGTCAACATCTTCAACAAAACCATCTCCTCTCAAACCCTAGTTCATCTCTTGTGTTCAATCTTTGTGCCGGAACCTTAGATTGGTGCTTGTGGGTGACTATAGTGTTGATTACATCTTGTAGTTGATTACTATATGGTTTATTTGGTGGAAGATTATATGTTCAGATTTATTATGCTATTTAATACCCCTCTGATCTTGAGCATGATTATCATTTGTGAGTAGTTACTATTGTTCTTGAGATCACACGAGAAATCTTATTGCAAGTAATCATCTGAATTTGATGTGTTCGATATTTTGATGGTTTGTATGTTGTGATTCCCTTAATAGTGTCATGTGAACGTCGACTACATGGCACTTCACCATATTTGGGCCTAAGGGAATGCATTGTGGAGTATTTATTAGATGATGGGTTGCGAGAGTGACTGAAACTTAAACCCTAGTTTATCCGCTACTTCGTAAGGGACTGATTTGGATCCAAATGTTTAATACTATGGTTAGATTTATTCTTAATACTTTTCTCATAGTTTCGGATGCTTGCAAGGGGGTTAATCATAGGTAGGAGGTTTGTTCAAGTAAGAACAACACGTAAGCACCTGTCCACCCACATATCAAATTATCAAAGTGTTGAGGAACGCAGTATTTCAAAAAAAATTCTACGATCACGCAAGATCTATCTAGGAGATGCATAGCAACGAGAGGGGAGAGTGTGTCTACGTACCCTCGTAGACCGAAAGCGGCAGCATTTTTCAATGCGGTTGATGTAGTCGTACACCTTCACGATCCGTCCCGATCAAGTACCGAACGTACGGCACCTCCGCGTTCAGCACACGTTCAGCTCGATGATGTCCTCGCCTTCTTGATCCAGCAAGACTGGTGAAGTAGTAGATGAGTTCCGGCAGCACGATGGTGTGGTGACGGTGTTGGTGAAGAACAATCTCCACGGGGCTTCGCCTAAGCACTACGAAAACTATGACGGAGGATAAACTAGAGGGGACGGGGTTGCCGGCACACGACTTGGTGATTCTTGATGTGTCTTGGGTGCTAGCCCTGCCCCTCTATTTATATGTTGAGCCCTCGGGTCGAAACTTGGAGTAAAAGCCTCCTCAAAGTCGGTTTTGCCCGAAAGGCAAGAGTCCCACTCGGACTCCAGGACTAAACGCCACAATCGTTGGCGTCTGGCCCCGACGCCGTGGGCCTCGGCGTCTGGTCCAGGGCTAGACGCCAGGGTCTCCGGCGTTTGGCCTCTGACCTCCGCAAAACTATCTTTTGCACCAACCTATAGCCCCATGGGCCTGACCCCTTGGCCTAACCATATCATCCAATATGTGAATCTTTACCTCCGGACCATTCCGGAGCTCCTCGTCATGTCCGTGATCTCATCCGGGACTCCGAACAACATTCGGTTACCAACATACATAACTCATATAATACTATATCGTCAACGAACGTTAAGCATGCGGACCCTACGGGTTCGAGAACTATGTAGACATGACCGAGACACCTCTCCGGTCAATAACCAATAGCGGAACCTGGATGCCCATATTGGCTCCTACATATTCTACGAAGATCTTTATCGTTCGAACCTTATGACAACATATGTAATTCCCTTTGTCATTGGTATGTTACTTGCCCGAGATTCGATCGTTGGTATCTTCATACCTAGTTCAATCTAGTTACCGGCAAGTCTCTTTACTCATTCTGTAATACAACATCCCATAACTAACTCATTAGTCACATTGCTTGCAAGGCTTATTATGATGTGCATTACCGAGAGGGCCCAGAGACACCTCTCCGATACATGGAGTGACAAATCCTATTCTTGATCTATGCCAACCCAACAAACACCTTCAGAGACACCTGTAGAGCATATTTATAGTCACCCAGTTACCTTGTGATGTTTGATAGCACACAAGGTGTTCCTCCGGTATTCGGGAGTTGCATAATCTCATAGTCAAAGGAATATGTATAAGTCATGTAGAAAGCAATAGCAATAAAACTTAGCGATCGTTATGCTAAGCTAACGGATGGGTCTTGTCCATCACATCATTCTCTAATGATGTGATCCCGTTCATCAAATGACAACACATGTCTATGGTTAGGAAATTTAACCATCTTTGATTAACGAGCTAGTCTAGTAGAGGCATACTAGGGATACTCTGTTTTGTCTATGTATTCACACATGTACTAAGTTTCCGGTTAATACAATTCTAGCATGAATAATAAACATTTATCATGATATAAGGAAATATAAATAACAACTTTATTATTTCCTCTAGGGCATATTTCCTTCCGTCTCCCACTTGCACTAGAGTCAATAATCTAGTTCACATCATCATGTGATTTCACACCAATAGTTCACATCTAGAGAGTTTACTAGAGTCAATAATCTAGTTCACATCGCTATGTGATTAACACCCAAAGAGTGATCATGTTTTTCTTGTGAGAGAAGTTTAGTCAACGAGTTTGCCACATTCAGAGCCGTATGTATTTTGCAATTTTTCCATGTCTACAATGCTCTACACGGAGCTACTCTAGCTAATCGCTCCCACTTTCAATATGTATCTAGATCGAGACTTAGAGTCATCCAGATCGGTGCCAAAGCTTGCATCGACGGAAATCTTTACGACTAACTCTTTGTCACTTCCATAACCGAGAAACATTTCCTTATTCCACTAAGGATAATTTTGACCACTGTTCAGTGATCCACTCCTGGATCACTATTGTACCCTCTTGCCAAACTCATGGTGAGGTACACAATAGGTCTGGTACACAGCATAGCATACTTTATAGAACATATGACCGAGGCATAGGGAATGACTTCTCGTTCTTTTTCTATTTTCTGCCGTGGTCGTGTTTTGAGTCTTACTCAACTTTACACCTTGCAACACGGGCAAGAACTCCTTCTTTGACTATTCCATTTTGAACTACTTCAAAATCTTGTCTAGGTATGTACTCATTGAAAAATCTTATCAAGCGTCTTGATCTATCTCTATAGATCTTGATGCCCATGAAGGAAATATGCCCTAGAGGCAATAATAAAGTTATTATTTATTTCCTTATATCATGATAAATGTTTATTATTCATGCTAGAAATGTATTAACCGGAAACTTAGTACATGTGTGAATACATAGACAAACAGAGTGTCACTAGTATGCCTCTCCTTGACTAGCTCATTGACCAAAGATGGTTATGTTTCCTAACCATAGACATGTGTTTTCATTTGATAAACAGGATCACATCATTAGGAGAATGATGTGATTGACTTGACCATTCCGTTAGCTTAGCACTTGATCGTTTTAGTTTACTACTATTGCTTTCTTCATGACTTATACATGTTCCTATGACTACGAGATTATGCAACTCCCGAATACCGGAGGAACACTTTGTGTGCTACCAAACATCACAATGTAACTGGGTGATTATAAAGGTGCTCTACAGGTGTCTCTGATGGTAATTGTTGATTTGGCATAGATCAAGATTAGGATTTGTCACTCTGATTGTCGGAGAGGTATCTCTGAGCCCACTCGGTAATGCTCATCACTATAAGTGTCGGTGTCAACACCGGCGGATCTCGGGTAGGGGGTCTCGAACTGTGCATCTAAGGCGGATGGTAACAGGAGGCAGGGGACACAATGTTTTACCAGGCTCGGGCCCTCTTGATGGAGGTAAAACCCTATGTCCTGCTTGATTTATTCTTGATAATATGAGTAGTACAAGAGTTGATCTACCACGAGATCGGAGAGGCTAAACCCTAGAAGCTAGCCTATGGTATGATTGTATATTGTCCTATGGACTAAAACCCTCGGGTTTATATAGACATCGGAAGGGGCTAGGTTTACACAAGGTCGGTTACAAAGGAGGAGATATACATATCCGTATTGCATAGCTTGCCTTCCACGCCAAGTAGAGTCGCATCCGGACACGGGACGAAGTCTTCAATCTTGTATCTTCATAGTCCAACAGTCTGGCCAACGGATATAGTCCAGCTGTCCGAAGACCCCCTAATCCAGGACTCCCTCAGTAGCCCCTGAACCAGGCTTCAATGACGATGAGTCCGGCGCGCAGTGTTGTCTTCGGCATTGCAAGGTGGGCTCCTCCTCCAAATACACCATGGAAGAATTTGAATACAAGGATAGTGTCCGACCCTGCAAAATAAGTTCCACATACCACCGTAGAGAGAATAATATTACCACAAATCTAATCTGCTGACACGATTTGGCAGCATGACATCACGCCACGGCCCGGTAATTATTTGAACCGTTTTTCTTTAACCAGCCCCGCACATAACGCGAGGCGGTTTCTTGACACGTCTTGTCAAAGTAGAGATCGTGTTCCCCTTATTACGGGATTCTCATCAATACGGACGTGGGTAACCCAACCGTGCCTAGGACTCCTAGATTTTAGGCAAGTCCCAAACGTCCACGAGGAGGACGCTTGATATTCACCCTCTTTATAAAGGGACAAGGCTATTACTTTTTTCCCTCCCGTGCTCAATCGAATCCCTCCCCCGCCTCGAGTTCTAACACCCAAAGCCAATTTCAGTTGCTTCGGACCTTCAATCATGTTCAGATCCAGCCCTCAAGGCCGCTGGATGTCTTCCTCCGTCACGAAGGAGGACATCAAGAAGTTGAGGGAGGCCAGATATCTGACTGCCGAAATTTCGCATAGGCTGCCCACCCGAGGGCAGGTCGTCCCTACTCCCAAATCCAACGAAAGCGTTGTGTTCGTCTCCCACTTCCTCTGAGTACAAGGCCTCGCTCTGGATCCCTTTTTCAGGGGTCTTATGTTCTATTACGGGCTGGATTTTCATGATCTGGTCCCGGACTCCCTTCTTAACATCTTGTCATTTATTGTCATTTGTGAGGCCTTCCTCCGCATTACCCCTCACTTTGGCTTGTGGCTCAAGACCTTCGATGTGAAGCTAAAGATGGTGGAGGGACAGTACGCAGCGTGCGGAGGTGCTTTAATAAGCAAAATTGCTGATGCTCCATGGCCAAAGGGTTCCTTTCCAGAGGTGTCCGGATTGTGGCAACGGGAGTGGTTTTACATCACAGCTCCCCGAAGTGCCAAGTGGGTAGCTGCCCCCACCTTTCGCTCGGGCCCTCCACTACAACTGATGTCATGGATCAGCAGGGGACTGAGCTGGGGTCCAGCGAAGGACGTGCCAATACAGCAGAGCCGTATCCGAGATCTCTTCGAGGGAGATTTTAGTCTAGTTATGGTAATGCAAGTCATTATGGTTCGTCGAGTCCAGCCTTGCAAACGCCGGCCCCTCCGCATGTGGGAATTCAACCCAGAAGGACCGCGCACTATTCAGAATTTGCTCGGCATGACGCACAAGGATATGTACAAATCATTCTTCGGACCCCAAATAGAGTGTCCGGACACTACCGAGGACGTGGGCCTGAGCAGCAACCGCACCGCCGCCCAAGTAAGTAATCCCATGGCCGAACACACCATCTTTTTATTTATCATGACATCATTCTGAAGAATCGCTCTTTGACCAAGACTGGATAACAAAGGCGAAGATGATCCGGTGTTCGGCCCCCCTTCCTAAAGGTTTGGACAATCCGGTGCTGGAAAAGATGCTCGAGCCAGCACATTTTCCGGTGCCCTCAAAGGAAGATGAAGGGGGGAATAAAGAGGGCGAAAGCAGGCCTCCATCGCTACCTATTCCAACTGAGGGAATGAGCGCCTCCGCGAGGGAGGATAACCGAGAGGAAGAATCTGACATTCTCTCTCCCCGGGGAAGGAAGAGGACTACCTCCGAAGATCCGGAAATCAAGGTTTCCAAACGGGAGAAGAAATCTCCGCCAGAGGGTCCTGCCTCGGAGGGTGTTCTTGCCGCACAATGTCCGCGCGGGGATCAGCCCTCTAACGAGCCGTAAGTAATCAAAAGGTATTTAATAGTGACGATATCCTACCTTACTTCCGAGGAAAATAACCGAAGTATTTATCTTGCAGTTCGGATCTTAGCCCTTCTCAGCTGAGCTCGTCTTTCGGGGATCTTCTTCCAGAGATGATGGAGAGCGAAACGCCTCCCCCTGCCACACCGCCGTACGAAGAGGGCGATCCTGAGGTGTCGTCGCGGAGGGCTTCTCCTGATCCGGCAAGGCCAGAAGGTAATCCTATGGCCACGCGCAGTCCTCAGTATCCGTCTCTCGAAGAGAGCAATCAAAAGAGTCTGACATCGTCTGGTGCGCGGTCAGATGCACGGAGGGATCTGCTGGAGAAGGCGGCTATCTCAGAAGAGCACCACACATTGATGGGTACGGTGATTGAAAGGATTTCGTTCGCTGAAAGCGGGCTGCATGAAGCCTTTATGAGTCTACTGACGGGTTTTGAGGTACGTTAAATGATGTATATTTTTGAAAGTACCGCAAATTTTTACATGTGCCATGTGTGGATAGTAGCCCCTGAGACTCTGGTTGTCGTCGAAAACGGCGACAAACAGAGGATCATAGTCCCAGGTAATAACCAGACTGCCTTTATGTGCAGGTGGTGGAGGCTCCGGTGGCTAGCCGGACTGATGGTTATGCCGAACTAAAGCGGCAGCTGGATGCGGCAGCTGCCGACATCATGCTTGTCAACGAGCGGCTTGACGAGGCACAGGGTGAGTGGCCTTTCTGGTGATCGTCACATAATAAGAGCAGCATGATGCCAGTATCTTTAATATGTTGTGACTGCAGATGGAGCGGCCACCGTGGAGACCCTTCGGGCGGAGCTTGCCCGAGCCAAGGAGCAAGCAAGGAGTAGCAATGCGGCTGCTTTGCAGGCGACCGAAGAGTTAAGGGCCGAACAGGCTGCACATTGCGAGAGCAAAGAGAAAATGGCCAAGATGGTTGTAAAGTTAAAAGATACTGCCGACCGTTGCCATCTTCTTGAAGAAGAAAACCGGGCGAAGGCGACGGACCTGGAAAAAGCCACGATGGCGACCAAAGATACCCGCTCTGCGATGAGAGCGAAAAGGAGGAGCTGCGTCAAGCCGGGGATATCGCGGCTAGGAAACCCTTTATGCCGCAGAGGAAGTTTGGAGATCCTCGGTATGCCCCTCTGGACCGGCTGTGGAGTTCGGCGGACGCATATCTGGACTTGGCGGCGAGTGCTATCGATGCGGCCGAATACTTCCGAGATCAAACAGATCGTGAAGTGGACAAGCTATTTTGGTCACAATTTAACGTTCCAGAGCGTCCGCTTCCATTGACTGATCGGCTTGCCGAATGGGCCGAGCTGAATAGATTGTCCGGACTCGCCATGAGGTCTGTTGTGGATCATCTGTTGCCGGAAAGGCCAAAGCCGAACAACTATTTTAGTTTGGTGCAGCAGTTCCTAGGTGTGGTGCCACGCATTAATGCGATGAAGAGGTCGGTGTGCATAGAAGGCTCGCGGATGGCCCTTGCCCGTGTCAAAACATACTGGGCGGAGATGGATGCCACCACTGTTGCGGCGCAGGGTTCGACCATAGGCCGAGTGGCTGCCGAGCACTATTTTGAAGAAGTTCTTGAAGGTGCTCGTTCGATAGAGGCCCAGTGCTCGAAGAATATTATGTTTGAGTGACATGTATTCCCATTGTAAAAACAATGTTTTATTAAGTTTATCAAGGCTGTATTTATACTTTTGCCCGAAAGTATTATGATGCCTCCTGTCCGGCCGTTTATGTATATATGTATATAACCTGAAAGATTGCAGTCGTCGGCTTCAGCCCCCACGCATATAATGCGGGGGTGTTCGCAGAAGACGCATGTTCACACTTGATCCAACGTCTTGGTCCATTAAGGAGGTGATAGCGCATCGAACTAGGCAACCGGACTATAATGCTTTAACACTTTCACTTAGCCAGAGGAGTTTGATAGTGGGGCTACTATATAGCCCCTGGTGGCTCCGCACTCATCCGAATTTGGGGTGCGTACATGCCTGGCTGGGAAACGGCCCTTCGTTAAGGCGGAGGAATCCCGAAGATTCCGATAGGTCATCGAGTGGTTGACCAGTCTCACGCTATATCATGACAGTCAGTTTTCGGCTTTCTCTACTGAGGTGCTCGTCCGGATGAACCAGGGCACAATCGCAGTAGTTCTCCTGGTGCCGCCTTAGCCGATAGAGCAGAACGTAAGGCAGCAAAACACAGGAGCCGGGCAAACCCAACATTTGACCAAAGACATGATTCGGAGCTGATGCATATAAGGCCAAACTCGCGACGCCGAACACTCCCTAAGGTATTCGGTCTTTATGGTGTAAACCGGGCCTAAACAGTGCCCTTTGTAATAAGCCCCTGGTGTCCAGGTACGTGCAATATTCTGACGTGGCCACATGCCAATACGTCAGCATCCTTCTCAATTGTACTGAGAATCCGAGGGATGTGTATCAACAAGAGACAGTAAAAAAAGTTTACGCAGGGTCTTAATCTAAAAAGAATCCTTGGAACGGGTCCCTACTGCACGTCTGCGCCTGTGTCTCCGTTGTGCCGTATTCTGGACGGGTGTAGCACGATGGTCATATGAAAAAGAGAGGAACTTAATTGAAAAGTTGCTGTGCAAAAGGTAAGTTATACTAAATAAACAATATATAGTTCAAAATGAGTAAAGTTGAGCCTGATAGCCATTTGTGCGCGCGCGTTGAGCCCCTTGTATTGTAATAGGGGTATAGCCATCAAACCTGTATCAATTACATATAGCTGTACCGGACTCGTCCAACCGTGTCCGTGGTCTTAACGACCTGTCAGATACTTTAGTTGGTGAGGCCGTTTAGGGTGCGGCCGCCAAGGCAGCCGCACGGTCTTCCGCACGCAAGGAGCGCTCAATATTTCCATTTACTGTAATGATGCCACGTGGACCGGGCATCTTGAGCATGAGGGAAGCGTAAGGTGGTATTGCGTTAAAGCGAGCGAAAGCTTCGCGTTCGAGTAGTGCTTGATAGCTACTTTGGAACGGAGCGATGTGGAAGGTTAAATTTTCGCTGCGGAAGTTACCGGGGAAGCCGAATATAACCTCTAGTAGTAGGGAGCCCGTGCAATGGGCCTCTGGGCCTAGCGTTACTCCTTTAAAGGTAGTATTGCTGCGGCTAATTTTTGTTGGGTCTATCCCCACTTTGCGGACTGTGTCCTGATATATCAGGTTTAAACTACTACCACCGTCCATCAGGATTCGTGTGAAGTGGTATCCGTCAATTATCGGGTCTAACACCAAGGCAGCCCATCCTGCATGCCGGATACTTGCCGAGTAATCCCGATGGTCGAAGGTGATCGGTTGGGACGACCAGTGGCAGAACTTCGCTGTGATAGGCCCTGGGACATGTGTCTCTAGGAGTGCTGCTTTGTTTCTCCTCTTTGTCACGTGCAACACGTTTACTGTTTTAACTTCTGGTGGGAACTTCTTCTGTTCCCTAGTGCTTTGCTTGCGAGGCTTGTCCTCGTCTTCGCTTGGTGTATCCTGCCCCTTGTGTTCAGCGTTGAGCTTGCTGGACTACTTGAAGACCCAACATTCTCTATGGTTATGATTTGTAGGTTTATCGGGGCTGCTATGGATCTGACATATTTGGTCCAGAATCTTGTTTAGGCTAGACAGTTCGTCTCTGTTGCCTTTGGGGGGCAGCTTTTGCTGACCTGGCCGAGAGCTTTTGAATCCGGCGTTTACCGCTGTGCTCTTCGGGCTGTCTTCTTTATTCCGGTGCTTGTTTTTGCTGCGTCGTGATTTCCCATTTCCGTCCCTGACTTCGGATGTACTTGGGTCGCTGGTGCTACATCAGGCTAACCAGCTGTCCTCGCCCGCGCAAAAGCGGGTCATGAGGTTTGTTAATGCTGCCATTGTTCTTGGCTTTTCTTGGCCGAGGTGTGTGGAAAGCCATTCGTCTCGAATGCTGTGCTTGAAAGCTGCTAAGGCTTCAGCGTCCGGACATTCGACTATTTGGTTCTTTTTAGTGAGGAACCTGTTCCAAAGCTTTCGGGCTGACTCTCCGGGCTGTTGAGTTATATGACTTAAATCGTCTGCATCCGGTGGTCGGGCATAGGTCCCTTGAAAATTTGCCCGAAAGGCGTCTTCGAGCTCTTCCCAGCTTCCAATGGAGTTTTCGGGGAGGCTTTTAAGCCAGTGCCGAGCTGGCCCTTTGAGCTTGAGGGGTAAGTACTTGATGGCGTGGAGATCGTCTCCTCGAGCCATATGGATATGGAGGATGTAGTCCTCAATCCAGACCACAGGGTCTGTCGTTCCATCATACGCCTCTATGTTTACGGGTTTGAATCCCTCTGAAAATTCATGGTCCAGCACCTCATCGGTGAAACATAGGGGGTGTGCGGCACCCCTATATTTGGGTGTACCGTGGTATTGGGATGTTTGTTGTGTTGCATTGCGTGCTGGAGCGCGCTTGCGTGGCCCGTAGATGGATCTGGTTGCACCGTATTTTTGATGAGAGTCCTCACGTGGATTGCGTACCGGCTTATGTGCGGCGTCGTTTGCCGTTCTATGTTGGCCACGGGGTCGTCTATCCGACTGGATGGCCATTTTGTTTTTGGATTGCGAGGGATCTAAGGCCTCCTCATCGAATTCAGGTAGCAGCTTTCGCTTTGGGTAGCTCTTGGTGTGGTGATTGCCACCGTACTTCGCTGCAGTGTTGAGTACTTCACTCCATCTGATTCTGAGTGTGTCTTGTGCCGCCCTGAGCCTTTGCTTCTGCTTTTCCAGACTCCTCGCAATGGCAACCAGCCTTTGATGGGCATTCTGTTGCTCCGGGTGCCTGTCCGGTGTGATATCGTCCGGACTGTTATCTTCGACGGGGTCGGGTTGTTCGGTTTGATTCTCCATGTTGCCCTGGTCGGGCGATGGTTCACCCTGCTCTATCGCTGGGTCTATATGACCGCTGTTTTTGCCGAGGCGGGATTTGGAGCGGCGCTTACGCTGCCGCTTTGACTGCTTCTCGAGGGAACAACCCTTCGCTGCGTCCTTCCGTTCCTCGTCGTCGTTTTCTTTGGGTGTGTCCACCATGTATACATCATATGATGAAGTGGGCGTCCAATGCCCTACGGGCAGTGGTTCCTGTTCGTCTCCTGCATCGTCGTCCATACCGTCGATGTCTTCGGAGTCGAAGTCGAGCATGTCGGTCAAATCATCGACGGTGGCTACTAAGTGGGTGGTGGGTGGGCGATGAATTTCTTTGTCATCCACATCCCAATCCTGCCGGACATAGTTCGGCCAGGACTCTCCTGACAAGGAGAGAGACCTTAATGAGTTCAGTATGTCGCCGAAGGGCGAGTGCTGAAAAATATCCGCGGAGGTAAACTCCATGATCGGCGCCCAATCGCATTCGATAGGCACGGGCGCAGGCGGTTCGGAGTCAGTAGCCGGGAAGAATCCGGTAGTTCGGCGTCACGGCTCCTGTGAAGGGTAAGGTCGATATTCGGCTCGATCGCTGATGAGAGTGCGGCCACCGTGGCGGGGTCTATCCACCCGTCCATGGATGGCGCAATGGGCTCTGAATTGAGGGTTAGAGCGGTTGCCTGAACACTGTCCGATGGTAGAGTTAAATCATGCTCATTGCGACCGTGCGACGCTCTTGGTAAGGGCTCGAATCCGTCGAAGATCGAGTCTCCGCGAATGTCGGCCGTGTAGTTTAAGCTTCCGAACCTAACCTAGTGGCCAGGGGCGTAACTCTCGATCTGCTCCAGATGGCCAAGCAAGTTGGCCTGCAGTATGAAGCCGCCGAATACAAGGATCTGTCTGGGGAGAAAAGTCTCACCATGGACTGCATCACTATCGATGATCGAAGGAGCCATCCAGCCTAATGACGATGACACAGAGGAACTCTCAATGAAAGCACCAATGTCAGTGTCAAAACCGGCGGATCTCGGGTAGGGGGTCCCGAACTGTGCGTCTAAGGCGGATGGTAACAGGAGGCAGGGGACACAATGTTTTACCCAGGTTCGGGCCCTCTTGATGGAGGTAAAACCCTACGTCCTGCTTGATTTATTCTTGATAATATGAGTAGTACAAGAGTTGATCTACCACGAGATCGGAGAGGCTAAACCCTAGAAGCTAGCCTATGGTATGATTGTATGTTGTCCTACGGACTAAAACCCTCCGGTTTATATAGACACCGGAAGGGGCTAGGGTTACACAAGGTCGGTTACAAAGGAGGAGATATACATATCCGTATTACCTAGCTTTCCTTCCACGCCAAGTAGAGTCCCATCCGGACACGGGACGAAGTCTTCAATCTTGTATCTTCATAGTCCAACAGTTCGGCCAAAGGATATAGTCCGGCTGTCTGGAGACCCCCTAATCCAGGACTCCCTCAATAAGCCTTGAAAGCATTGTAACTAATGAGTTAGTTGCGGGATGATGTATTACGGAACGAGTAAAGAGACTTTCCCGATAATGATATTGAACTAGGTATTGAGATACCGACGATCGAACTCGGGCAAGTACCATACCAATGACAAAGGGAACAACGTATGTTGTTATGCGGTTTGACCGATAAAGATCTTCGTAGAATATGTGGGAGCCAATGTGAGCATCCAGGTTCTGCTATTGGTTATTGACCGGAGACGTGTCTCCGTCATGTCTACATAGTTCTCGAACCCGTAGGGTCCGCATGCTTAAAGTTCGGTGACGATCGGTATTATGAGTTTTTTGTGTTTTGATGTACCGAAGGTAGTTCGGAGTCCCGAATATGAGCATGGACATGACGAGGAGTCTCGAAATGGTCGAGACGTAAAGATCGATATATTGGATGACTATATTCGGACACCGGAAGTGTTCCGGGTGGTTTCGGAGAAAATCGAAGTGCCGGAGGGTTACCGGAACCCCCCGGGAGAAATAATGGGCCTTATGGGCCTTAGTGGAGAGAGAGAGTGCTGGCCTAGGGCAGGCCGCGCGCCCCTCCCCCTCTGGTATGAATTGGACTAGGAGAGGGGGGACGCCCCCTTTCCTTCTCCCTCTCCCCCTTTCTTTCCCCTCCTAGTAGGAGTAGGAAAGTGGGGAGTCCTACTCCTACTAGGAGGAGCACTCCTCCTCGCGCCTACAGGGGCCGGCTGGCCTCCCCCTTGCTCCTTTATATACGGGGGCAGGGGGCACCTCTAGACACACAAGTTGATCTGTTGATCTCTCCCAGCCGTGTGCGGTGCCCCCCTCCACCATAATCCACCTCGATCATATCATAGCGGTGCTTAGGGGAAGCCCTGCGTCGGTAGCATCATCATCACCGTCATCATGCCGTCGTGCTGATGAAACTCTCCCGTGAAGCTCTGCTGGATCGGAGTTCGTGGGACGTCATCGAGCTGAACGTGTGCTGAACTCGGAGGTGCCGTGCGTTCGGTACTTAGATCGGTCGGATCGTGAAGACGTACGACTACATCAACCGCATTGTGCTAACGCTTCCGCTTTCGGTCTACGAGGATACGTGGACACACTCTCCCCTCTCGTTGCTATGCACCACCATGATCCTATGTGTGCGTAGGATGTTTTTTGAAATTACTACGTTCCCCAATAGTGGCATCCGAGCCTGGTTTATGCGTAGATGTTACATGCACGACTAGAACACAAGTGAGTTGTGGACGATACAAGTCACACTGCTTACCAGCATGTCACACTTTGGTTCGGCGGTATTGTTGGATGAAGCGGCCCGGACCGACATTACACGTACGCTTACGTGAGACTGGTTCTATCGACATGCTTTGCACATAGGTGGCTGGCGGGTGTCAGTTTCTCCAACTTTAGTTGAATCGAGTGTGGCTACGCCCGGTCCTTGAGAAGGTTAAAACCACACTAACTTGACAAACTATCGTTGTGGTTTTGATGCGTAGGTAAGAACGGTTCTTTCTCAGCCCGTAGCAGCCACGTAAAACTTGCAACAACAAAGTAGAGGATGTCTAACTTGTTTTTGCAGGGCATGTTGTGATGTGATATGGTCAAGACATGATGCTATATTTTATTGTATGAGATGATCATGTTTTGTAACCGAGTTATCGGCAACTGGCAGGAGCCATATGGTTGTCTCTTTATTGTATGCAATGCAATCGCCTTGTAATGGCTTCACATTATCACTAAGCGATAGCGATAGTCGTAGAAGCAATAGTTGGCGAGATGAAAACGATGCTACGATGGAGATCAAGGTGTCGCGCCGGTGACGATGGTGATCATGACGGTGCTTCGGAGATGGAGATCACAAGCACAAGATGATGATGGCCATATCATATCACATATATTGGCTGCATGTGATGTTTATCTTTTACGCATCTTATTTTGCTTAGATCGACGGTAGCATTATAAGATGATCTCTCACTAAATTTCAAGGTACAAGTGTTCTCCCTAAGTATGCACCGTTGCGAAATTCGTCGTGCCGAGACACCACATGATGATCGGGTGTGATAAGCTCTACGTTCACATCCAACGGGTGCAAGCCAGTTTTGCACATGCAGAATACTCGGGTTAAACTTGACGAGCCTAGCATATGCAGATATGGCCTCAGAACACTGGAGAACGAAAGGTCGAGCGTGAATCATATAGAAGATATGATCAACATAGTGATGTTCACCATAGAAAACTACTCCATCTCACGTGATGATCGGACATGGATTAGTTGATATGGATCACTAGATCACTTAGATGATTAGAGGGATGTCTATCTAAGTGGGAGTTCTTAAGTAGTATGATTAATTGAACTTTAATTTATCATGAATTTAGTCCTGATAGTATTTGCATAACTATGTTGTAGATCAATAGCTTGCGATGTAGCGCCCCGTTTATTTTTTGATATGTTCCTAGAGAAAAACTATGTTGAAAGATGATAGTAGCAATGATGCGGAGTAGGTCCATGATCCGAGGATTATCCTCATTGCTGCACAGAAGAATTATGTCCTTGATGCACCGCTAGGTGACAGATCGATTGCAGGAACAGATGCAGACGTTATGAACGTTTGGCAAGCTCGATATGTAGACTACTTGATAGTTTAGTGCACCATGCTTTACGGCTTAGAATCGGGGCTTCAAAGACGTTTTGAATGCCACGGAGCATATTAGATGTTCCAAGAGTTGAAATTACTATTTCAGACTCATGCCCATGTCAAAAGGAATGAGACCTTTGACAAGCACTTTGCTTACAAGATGGAGGAGAATAACTCAGCTAGTGAGCATGTGCTCAGAATGTCTGAGTACTACAATCACTTGAATCAAGTGGGAGTTAATCTTCCAGATAAGATAGTGATTGGCAGAGTTCTCTAGTCACTATCACCAAGTTACTAGAACTTCGTGATGAACTATAATATGCAAGGGATAACGGAAACGATTCCCAAGCTCTTCGTGATGCTGAAATCGACGAAGGTAGAAATCAAGAAAAGCATCAAGTGTTGATGGTTGACAAGACCACCAGTTTCAAGAAAAGGGCAAAGGGAAGAAGGGGAACTTCAAGAAGAACGGCAAGCAAGTTGCTGCTCAATAGAAGAAGCCCAAGTCTAGAGCTAAGCCTGAGACTAAGTGCTTCTACTGCAAAGGGTCTGGTCACTGGAAGCAGAACTGCCCCAAGTATTTGGCGGATAAGAAGGATGTCAAAGTGAACAAAGATATATTTGATATACATGTTATTGATGTGTACTTTACTAGTGTTTATAGCAACCCCTCAGTATTTGATACTAGTTCAGTTGCTGAGATTAGTAACTCGAAACGGGAGTTGCAGAATGAACAAGGACTAGTTAAGGGTGAAGTGACGATGTGTGTTGGAAGTGGTTCCAAGATTGATATGATCATCATCGCACACTCCCTATACTTTCGGGATTAGTGTTGAACCTAAATAAATGTTATTTGGTGTTTGCGTTAAGCATGAATATGATTTGATCATGTTTATTGCAATACGGTTATTCATCTAAAGTCAGAGAATAATTGTTGTTCTATTTACATGAATAAAACCTTCAATGGTCATACACCCAAGGTGAATGGTTTATTGAATCTCGATCGTAGTGATACACATATTCATAATATTGAAGCCAAAAGATGCAAAGTTAATAATGATAGTGCAACTTATTTGTGGCACTGCCGTTTAGGTCATATTGGTGTAAAGCACATGAAGAAAATCCATGTTGATGGGCTTTTGGAATGACTTGATTATGAATCAGTTGATGCTTGCAAACCACGCCTCATGGGCAAGATGACTAAGACTCCGTTCTCCGGAACAATGGAGCGAGCAACAAACTTGTTGGAAATAAAACATACTGATGTATGCAGTCCGATGAGTGTTGAGGCTCACGGCAGGTATCGTTATTTTCTGACCTTCATAGATGATTTGAGTAAGATATGGGTATACCTTCTTGATGAAACATAAATCTGCAACATTTGAAAAGTTCAAAAAATTTCAGAGTGAAGTGGAGAATCATCATAACAAGAAAATAAAGTTTCTACGATCTGATCGTGGAGGATAATATTTGAGTTACGAGTTTGGTCTTCATTTGAAACAATGTGGAATAGTTTCGCAACTCACGCCACCTGGAACACCATAGCGTAATGGTGTGTCCGAACATCGTAACCGTACTTTATTAGATATGGTGCAATCTATAATGTCTCTTACTGATTTACCGCTATCGTTTTGGGGTTATGCATTAGAGACAGTTGCATTCACATTAAATAGGGCACCATCTAAATCCGTTAAGATGACACTGTATGAACTATGGTTTGGCAAGAAACCAAAGCTGTCATTTCTTAAAGTTTGGGGTTGCGAAGCTTATGTGAAGAAGTTTCAAACTGATAAGCTCGAACCCAAATCGGAGTAGTGCGTCTTCGTAGGATACCCAAACAAAACTTTTGGGTACACCTTCTACCACAGATCCGAAGGCAAGTTATTCGTTGCTAAGAATGGATCCTTTCTAGAGAAGAAGTTTATCTCCAAAGAAGTGAGTGGGAGGAATGTAGAACTTGATAAGGTAATTGTACCTTCTCCTGAATTGGAAAGTAGTCCATCACAAAAATCAGTTCTAGTGATCTCTATACCAACTAGTGAGGAAGCTAATGATGATGATCATGAAACTTCAGATCCAGTTACTACCGAACCCCGTAGGACAACTAGAGTATGGTCCGCACCAGAGTGGTATGATAATCCTTTCTAGAAGTCATGTTACTAGACCATGATGAACCTATGAACTATGAGGAAGCGATGATGAGCCCAGATTCCGGGAAATGGCTTGAGGCCATGAAATCTGAGATGGGATCCATGTATGAGAACAAAGTATGGACTCTGATTGACTTGCCCGATGATCGGTGAGTCATTAAGAATAAATGGATCTTTGATAACCCACAAGTATAGGGGATCAATTGTAGTCTCTTTAGATAAGTAAGAGTGTCGAACCCAACGAGGAGCTAAAGGTAGAACAAATATTCCCTCAAGATCTATCGACCACCGATACAACTCTACGCACGCTTAACGTTCGCTTTACCTAGAACAAGTATGAAACTAGAAGTACTTTGTAGGTGTTGTTGGATAGGTTTGTGAGATAATAAAGATTACGTAAATAAAAAGTAGGGGCTGTTTAGATAAAGACACAACTAAGTTAGTTTTATTAAAGAGCTTTTTGTTACGAGAAAGTTATTTGTCCCTAGGCAATCGATAACTAGACCGGTAATCATTATTGCAATTTTATTTGAGGGAGAGGCATAAGCTAACATACTTTCTCTACTTGGATCATATGCACTTATGATTGGAATTCTAGCAAGCATCCGCAACTATTAAAGATCATTAAGGTAAAACCCAACCATAGCATTAAAGTATCAAGTCCTCTTTATCCCATACGCAAACAACCTACTTATTCGGGTCTGTGCTTCTGTCACTCACGCCACCCACCATAAGAAAATCACGAACATATTGCAAAACCTACAGCGGGAATCCCTCATGCTTGTGCGACATGGGAAGCACCATAGGACAACACCAATTATAAAACACGGAACTCAAACCAATCACGATCATCAAATAACCCATAGGATAAAACAGATCTACTCAAACATCATAGGATAGCCATACATCAATGGGAAATAATATATAGCATTGAGAACCATTTTTAAGTACAGATTACAGTGGGTAAGAGAGAGGTTACACTGCTGCATAGAGGGGGGAAGAGTTGATGATGATGGCGGTGAAGTTGTTGGTGAAGATTGCGGTGATGATGATGGCCCCCGGTGGCACTCTGGTGCCACCGGAAGCGAGGGAGAGAGAGCCCCCTCCTTATTCTTCTTACTTGACCTCCTCCCTAGATGGGAGAAGGGTTTCCCCACTGGTCCTTGGTCTTCATGGCATGGGAGGGACGAGAGCCTCTCCAAGATTGGATCTGTCTCTCTGTCTCTCTCTATTTCTGCGTTCCCTGATTATACCCTTTCACCATTTCTTATATTCCCGGAGATCCGTAACTCCGATTGGGCTGATATTTTAACACGATCTCTATCCGGATATTAGCTTTCTTGTGGCAAAAGAAGGGCATCAACCGCCTTACGGGGTGGCCACGAGGGCCCAGGGCGCGCCCCCTGCCTCGTGCCCCCCTTGGGCATCATCTCGCGTTGATTTTTCTTCCCAAAAGTCACATATATTCCAAAAAAAATCTCCATCAGTTTTTATCCCATTTGGACTCCGTTTGATATGGATATTCTGCAAAACAAAAAACATGCAACAAACAGGAACTGACATTGGGCACTGGATCAATATGTTAGTCCCAAAAATAGTATAAAAAGTTGCCGAAAGTATATGAAAGTTGTAGAATATTGGCATGGAACAATCAAAAATTATAGATACGACGGAGACGTATCAGCATCCCCAAGCTTAATTCCTGCTCGTCCTTGAGTAGGTAAATGATAAAAAAAAGATAATTTTTGATGTGGAATGCTACCTAGCATTATCTTGATCACATATCTAATCATGGCATGAATATTAAGATACGAGTGATTCAAAGCAATAGTCTATCATTTTACATAAAAACAATAATACTTCAAGCCTACTAATAAAGCAATCATGTCTTTTCAAAATAACATGGCCAAAGAAAGTTATCCCTACAAAATCATATAGTCTGTCTATGGTCCATCTTCACCATACAAAATATTCACATCATGCACAACCCCGATGAAAAGCCGAGCAATTGGTTCATACATGTTAACGCGCTTCATCTTTTCAACCCTCACGCAATACATGAGCGCGAGCCATGGACATAGCACTATAGGTGGAATAGAATATGATGGTGGAGGTTGTGCGGAGAAGACAAAAAGGGAGAAAGTCTCACATCGACGCGGCTAATCAACGGGCTATGGAGATGCCCATCAATTGATGTCAATGTGAGGAGTAGGGATTTCCATGCAATGGATGCACTAGAGCTATAAGTGTATGAAAGCTCAAACTGAAACTAAGTGGGTGTTCATCCAACTTGCTTGGTCATGAATACCTCGGGCATTTGAGGAAGCCCATCATCGGAATATACAAGCCAAGTTCTATAATGAAAATTCCCACTAGTATATGAAAGTGATAACTCAAGAGACTCTCTATATGAAGAACATGATGCTACTTTGAAGCACAAGTGTGGTAAAAGGATAGTAACATTGCCCCTTTTTCTTTTCTCTTTTTTTGCGGGCTTCTTTGGCCCCCTTTTTTTATTTTGGCTTCTTTGGCCTCTCTTTTTTTGATGGGGCAGATCTAATAATTATGATCATCACACTTTTATTTACTTACAACTCAATAATACAACTCGATACTAGAACAAAGATATGACTCTATATGAATGACTCCGGCGGTGTACCGGGATGTGCAATGATCTAGCGTAGCAATGACATCAAAGTTTGGACAAGCCATGAAAACATCATGCTAGCTATCTGCCACCTCTTGAGCACTGCGTTGGTTTTCCCTTGAAGAGGAAAGGGTGATGTAGCAAAGTAGCGTAAGTATTTCCCTCAGTTTTTGAGAACCAGGGTATCAATCCAGTAAGAGGCCACGCACGAGTCCCTCACACCTACACAAACAAATAAATCCTCGCAACCAATGCGATAAGGGGTTGTCAATCCCTACATGGTCACTTACGAGAGTGAGATATGATAGATATGATAAGATAATATTTTTGGTATTTTTTATGATAAAGATGCAAAGTAAAATAAAAGGCAATAAAAATAACTAAGTGTTGAAAGATTAATATGATGGAAAATAGACCCGGGGCCATAGGTTTATCTAGTGGCTTCTCTCAAGAGCATAAGTATTCACGGTGGGTAAACAAATTACTGTTGAGCAATTGACAGAATTGAGCATAGTTATGAGAATATCTAGGTATGATCATGTATATAGGCATCACGTCCGAGGCAAGTAGACCGACTCCTGCTTGCATCTACTACTATTACTCCACACATCGACCGCTATCCAGCATGCATCTAGAGTATTAAGTTCATAAGAACAAAGTAACGCTTTAAGCAAGATGACATGATGTAGAGGGATAAACTCATGCAATATGATATAAACCCCATCTTGTTATCCTCGATGGCAACAATACAATACGTGCCTTGCTGCCCCTACTGTCACTGCGAAAGGACACCACAAGATTGAACCCAAAGCTAAGCACTTCTCCCATTGCAAGAAAGATCAATCTAGTAGGCCAAACCAAACTGATAATTCGAAGAGACTTGCAAAGATAACCAATCATACATAAAAGAATTCAGAGAAGATTCAAATATTGTTCATAGATAAACTTGATCATAAACCCACAATTCATCGGTCTCAACAAACACACCGCAAAAGAAGATTTCGAATAGATCTCCACACGAGAGGGGGAGAACTTTGTATGGAGATCGAAAAAGAGAGAAGAAGCCATCTAGCTAATAACTATGGACCCGAAGGTCTGAGGTAAACTACTCACACTTCATCGGAGGGGCTATGGTGTTGATGTAGAAGCCCTCCGTGATCGATGCCCCCTCCGGTGGAGCTCCGGAACATGCCCCAAGATGGGATCTCGTGGATACAGAAAGTTACGGCGCTGGAATTAGGGTTTTGGCTCCGTATCTGGTAGTTTGGGGGTACGTAGGTATATATAGGAGGAAGGAGTACGTCGGTGGAGCAACAGGGGGCCCACGAGGGTGGAGGGCGCGCCCCCTACCTCGTGGCCTCCTGGTTGATGTCTTGACGTAGGTTCCAAGTCCTCTGGATCACGTTCGTTCTGAAAATCACGTTCCCGAAGGTTTCATTCCGTTTGGACTCCATTTGATATTCTTTTTCTGTGAAACTCTAAAATAGGCAAAAAACAGCAATTCTGGGCTGGGCCTCCGGTTAATAGGTTAGTCCCAAAAATAATATAAAAGTGTATAATAAAGCCCTATAATGTCCAAAACAGAATATAATATAGCATGGAACAATAAAAAATTATAGATACGTTGGAGACGTATCAAGCATCCCCAAGCTTAATTCCTGCTCGTCCTCGAGTAGGTAAATGATAAAAATAGAATTTTTGATGTGGAATGCTACTTGGCATAATTTCAATGTAATTCTTATTAATTGTGGTATGAATATTCAGATCTGAAAGATTCAAGATAAAAGTTCAATATTGACATAAAAATAATAATACTTCAAGCATACTAACTAAGCAATTATGTCCTCTCGAAATAACATGGCCAAAGAAATTTCATCCCTACAAAATCATATAGTTTAGTCATGCTCCATTTTCGTCACACAAGAATACTCTCATCATGCACAACCCCGATGACAAGCCAAGCAATTGTTTTATACTTTAGTAATCTCAAACTTTTTCAACCTTCACGCAATACATGAGCATGAGCCATGGATATAGCACTATGGGTGGAATAGAATATAATGATGGGGGTTATGTGGAGAAGACAAAAGGGAGAAAGTCTCACATCAATGAGGCTAATCAATGAGCTATGGAAATGCCCATCAATTTATGTTAATGCAAGGAGTAGGGATTGCCATGCAACGGATGTACTAGAGCTATAAATATATGAAAGCTCAACAAAAGAAACTAAGTGGGTGTGCATCCAACTTGCTTTCTCACAAAGACCTAGGGCATTTGAGGAAGCCCATTGTTGGAATATACATGCCAAGTTCTATAATGAAAAGTTCCCACTAGTATATGACAGTGACAAAACAAAAGACTCTCTATCATGAAGATTATGGTGCTACTTTGAAGCACAAGTGTGGTAAAAAGGATAGTAACATTGTCCCTTCTCTCTTTTTCTCTCATTTTTGGGCCTTCTCTTTTTTATGGCCTTTCTCTTTTTTTCCTCACTTGGGACAATGCTCTAGAAAATGATGATCATCACACTTCTATTTATTTACAACTCAATGATTACAACTCGATACTAGAACAAAGTATGACTCTATATGAATGCCTCCGGCGGTGTACCGGGATATGCAATGAACCAAGAGTGACATGTATGAAAGGATTATGAATGGTGGCTTTGCCACAAATAGTATGTCAACTACATGATCATGCAAAGCAATATGACAATGATGAACGTGTCATGATAAACAGAACGGTGGAAAGTTACATGGCAATATATCTCGGAATGGCTATGGGAATGCCATAATAGGTAGGTATGGTGGCTGTTTTGAGGAAGATATAAGGAGGTTTATGTGTGAAAGAGCGTATCATATCATGGGGTTTGGATGCACCGACGAAGTTTGCACCAACTCTCAATGTGAGAAAGGGCAATGCACGGTACCGAAGAGGCTAGCAATGATGGAAAGGTGAGAGTGCGTATAATCCATGGACTCAACATTAGTCATAAAGAACTCACATACTTATTGCAAAAATCTACAATTCATCAAAAACCAAGCACTACGCGCATGCTCCTAGGGGGATAGATTGGTAGGAAAATACCATCGCTCGTCCCCGACCGCCAGTCATAAGGAGGACAATCAAAGAACACCTCCTGTTTAAAATTTGTTACATAATGTTTACCATACGTGCATGCTACGGGACTTGCAAACTTCAACACAAGTATTTTTCAAATTCACAACTACTCAACTAGCACAACTTTGATATCACTACCTCCATGTCTCAAAACAATCATCAAGCATCAAACTTCTCTTAGTATTCAACACACTCATAAGAAAGTTTTTACTAGTCTTGAATACTTAGCATATTATGATTATTTAAGTAAATTAACATGGTATTTAAGACTCTCAAAATAATCTAAGTGAAGCATGAGAGAATAATAGTTTCTATAAAACAAATCCACCGACGTGCTCTAAAAGATATAAGTGAAGTACTAGAGCAAAAACTATATAACTCAAAAGATATAAGTGAAGCACATAGAGTATTCTAATAATTTCCGAATCATGTGTGTCTCTCTCAAAAGGTGTGTACAGCAAGGATGATTGTGGTAAAGTAAAAATCAAATACTCAAATCATACAAGACGCTCCAAGCAAAACACATATCATGTGGTGAATAAAAATATAGCTCCAAGTAAAGTTACCGATGGAAGTAAACGAAAAGAGGGGATGCCTTCCGAGGCATCCCCAAGCTTTAGATTTTAGGTGTCCTTAGATTATCTTGGGGTGCCATGGGCATCCCCAAGCTTAGGCTCTTGCCACTCCTTATTTCATAATGCATCAAATCTTTCACCCAAAACTTGAAAATTTCACAACACAAAACTTAAAGTAGAAAATCTCGTGAGCTCTGTTAGCGAAAGAAAACAAAACACCACTTCAAGGTACTGTAATGAACTCATTCTTTATTTATATTGGTGTTAAACCTACTGTATTCCAACTTCTCTATGGTTTATAAACTATTTTACTAGCCATAGATTCATTAAAATAAGCAAACAACACACGAAAAACAGAACAGTATGTAGTAATCTGTAGCTAACGCAAGATCTGGAACCCCAAAAATTCTAAAATAAATTGCTGGACGTGAGGAATTTATCTATTAATCATATGAAAAAATAATTAACTAAATATCACTTTCCAAATAAAAATGTTACCAATTCTCGTGAGCGCTAAAGTTTCTGTTTTTTACAACAAGATTAAAAAGACTTTCCCCAAGTCTTCCCAACGGTTCTACTTGGCACAAACACTAATTAAACACAAAAAAAACAACCAAAACAGAGGCTAGATAAATTATTTATTACTAAACAGGATAAAAAAGCAAGGAATAAAAATAAAATTGGGTTGCCTCCCAACAAGCGCTATCGTTTAACGCGCCTAGCTAGGCATAAATATCAAGGATAGATCTAGGTATTGCCATCTTTGGACTTCAATTTTTTAGCGGAATCAAGCTCGAATACGGGAGGTTCTTTACGTTTCCCTTCATATTCGGAAAATTTTAGATCTAAATAATCCAACCACTTGTTGCAAAGGGTAATCAACATATTCATGCGGTGAATATTTCCGCTAACACTCTTAAGAGGTTCAAGAGACTTTTGTAAAATCTTAGTTAGTTCGCAATTTTTTTCAAAAACTTGTGTCTCTTCCTGGGTATGTTGTGGCCCCTTTTGTTGAGGTAGTGTTCCCACTACCCCCTCTATGATTTCATGTGCAACACTGGGATCAATTTCAATAAAAATTTCTTTGGCAACACAATCCAAGAGTTGTCTATGGGACATATTTAGTCCAACATAAAAACTGCGAAGCAAAATTCTAAAACTAACCTCTAAGGTGCAATTACAATAAGATACCATCATCCTATATCAAGCATCTTTTAAATTTTCTCCTTGTCTTTATTTAAAGTGAAGAACTTCAAACTCATGGGACAAAGGAACAGATAGGGAACTAGCCATAACGCCAAGCAAGCGAAAAAGAGGCGAACGAAAAAGAGAGGGCGAATAAAACGACAAGGGTCACTACAAAAAAAGACACATCCGTGACATTCTGGGCTGAACAATTTTTTTTCTGTCATACATATGACACTTCTATGACGATAATTGTGACAAAACCCGGTATCGGCATAGATGTGGTGGGCTCCTACTTCTATGACAAAAAGTCATGACAGAAAATGGGCTTTTCGTCCTAGGCGAGCCGGAGACGCAGCTGCATGACATTCTTTGGGCCGTCCATGATGGAAAAAACCGTGGTAGAAGCGAGGGGGAGGAAAATTTCGGGGAGTTCCCGGTTACGGTGGGAGGTCGGGGGCTGAGCGATGTGCGTTTCTCTCGTACACGTACGCGCGTGTGTGCGAGGCGTTGGGCTCTAAATGAACCCGAGCGATTGCACTGCAGGCTACGCGTTACTGAACCCGAGCAATCGATCGATGGCTGTTAACTGAACCCGATCGAGCGGTTCCTTTGCTACTACTGCTAACTGAAGCCGATCGATGGGATGAACAGTGAGTGTTGCGGGGGGGTTTGGATGAACAGTGAGCGGTGGTGTTGCCTCTAGATGAACAGGACCCCGTAGTGTGGTGGAGGGCTGGATGAACAGTAGACGGTGGAGGGGTGCCCGTGGAGGGGTGGATGAACAGGACCCCGTGGTGTGGAGGGCTGGATGAACAGTAGACAGTGGAGGGGTGCTTGAACAGGACCCCGTGGTGTGGAGGGCTGGATGAACAGTAGACGGTGGAGGGGTTCCTGTGGAGGGGTGGTTGAACAGGACCCCGTGGTGTGGAGGGTTGGATGAACAGTAGACGATGGAGGGGTGGTTGAACAGTAGCCGGTGGAGTAGCGCGCGGTGGAGGCTGGATGAACAGGAGCCCGTGGAGGCTGGATGAACAGGAGCCCGTGGAGGCTGGAGGAGGTTGACAGTGGAGATGAACAATATCCCGTGGAGTCCCGTTTTGCGGTACGCCACACCCCTCCCGATGAACATGACCCTGTTTCGACTGTAGTGCTCCAACACAAGTCCGTTTCCTCTGTTTTGCGGTACGCCACACCCCTCCCGATCAATAGGACCCCCGTTTCAACCGTAGGAGGTCCGTTTCCTCCGTTTTGCGGTACGCCACACCCCTCCCGATGAACAGGATCCCGTTTCGAATGTGGCCGGTCGAACACAAGGCCGTTTCCTCCGTTCTGCGGTACGCCAGGCCTCGTTTCCATCGCCTGTTCCGTCCAAGCCCTCCCGATGAACACGATGCATTCCGTTGCCTCCCCATGAACACGACGACGATGCTGTTTCTCTGTTCCGACCCAGCCATGTACACGAGCCCTCGTCGTATGTATGCACGAGTAGGTGTTCGAGACCCCGCCCGCATGTACACATACGTGGCCGTATTTTATTTCTTGCACCCTGACCGTTGTACGTACGTGTACATGCTATGTGCGCGCCTCTACTACGACATGTGTGCACCTCTACATCGACCAATATATATGTACGTACATGTTCGCGACCAGAATGACAACGCTACGTACGCTTCGACCAGGTGGGTCCCGACTGTCAGGCACTTCCTTGCGTGCGAAGATGTAGCTGGTGGGTCCCAGTAGTCAGGGGGGCGAATCATTTTGTTTTTTTGCCCGGACGCACTTCCTTGCGTGCGAAGGTGTAGCTGGTGGGTCCCAACAGTTAGGGGAAACGTTTTTTCGCGAAATACGGTGGCCCGTCCGGTGGGTCCCCGCTGTGAGGTGGAGGAATAATTATTTTGCACGTAATAAGGAGGCACTTCCTTGCTGCGGCTGTGGACCCAGCTGTCAGCCTCTCCACGTACAGTCCACGTCCGATGGAAGTCATTCCTTGACCATGTCGACCACGCCGCGCCGAGAGCACCAGGGCGGTGGATGGCGGCGAGGCGTAGGAAGGGGACGAGAGGGAGCCGGGGAAGACGCGGCAGTGGAAGCCCGCACGGAGAGGAGTACGAGGGTTCACTGGTTCGGTTGCGGTGTGAGGCTGCTGTCGCCGCAGGGCCTGGCCAGTGGTGGGAATAGTAGGGGGCGGTGAGGCCTCCGCGGCAGCACAGCTGGCCACAGGAGGCAAGAGCATGCGGCACGACCGGCGCTGCTTTGGGCAGCTGGAGCAAGAAAACCAGAGGTTGAAGAAGCACTACGGCCGTTGGATGGACATCGTACGGTCACTGGAGCTAGAATCGTTCATATTGACTAAAGTTGACAAAGGCCCCCATCCCAGTCAACTTAGTAGGCCCACAAGTCAGCCTCCCACCATGGTGGGTCCCAGCTAGCAGGGGGAGTATTCATTTTTTTTGTGCGTAATAAGGAGGCACTTCCGGTGGGTCCGAGCTGACAGTGGGGGGAACATTTTTTTCGCGAAATACGCTGGCCCGTCCGGTGGGTCCGAGCAGTCAGGGGGGAAACATTTTTTTCGCGAAATAAGGTGGCCCATCCGGTGGGTCCCTGCTGTAAAGTGGATGAATAATTATTTTGCGCGTAATAAGGAGGCACTTCCTTGCGGCCGCCTGGACCCAGCTGTCAGCCTCTCCATGTACAGTACTCTTTCGATCGAAGTCGGTCGTTGACCACGTTGACCACGCCGCGCCGAGAGCACCAGGGCGGTGGTCTGGACGACAGCGAGGCCTAGGAAGGGGACGACGCGGAGCCGGGGAAGACGCAACAGTGGAAGCCCGCGCGGAGAGGAGTATGAGGGTTCACTGGTTCGGCTGCCGTGTGAGGATGCCGTCGCTGCAGAATAACATGGGGTGTGGGTGAGTGGAGGGATGGCCTGGCCAGCGGTGGGAGTAGTATGGGGGCGGTGAGGCCTCCGCGGCAGCATAGCCGGCCACGAGAGGCAGGAGTAGGCGGCACGACCGGCGCTGCTTTGGGCGGCTGGACCAAGAAGACCAGAGGTTGAAGAAGCACTACGGCCGTTGGATAGACATCGTAGCTAAGAATATCCGAGATTGAAGAAGAAGCACGACATCCGTTGGATAGACATCCAACGGCCACTGCTGCTAGAACTGTGTGTTGACTATAATAAGTTGGCAAAGCCTTGCATACATGTCAACTTATTTTTTTAGGGGATGCGTCACTTAGTAGGCCCACAAGTGTGTGGCAGAGAACTTATAGCCCATTTGCGTTTTGTAAGAATGTACAGCCCATTTTGGAATTCTAATGGAATTTACAACAGCCCATTTACAGTTTGTTAAAAGTACAACCCATTTTCTAGCTAGGACAATGATTAATAATTTCAACCAACCGTTGAAGACAGAATTCAATAAAATTTCCCACATTTTGATGGGCTTCGAAATATTTTTATCCCGAAATTTCAAGTTAGATTAAATATAAATTTGTATTAAGTAAAAATCCAACGAAACATTGCGCGTGCAACAATGAAAATTTAAGATTTTCAAAATCCATAAATAATATTTTATAAACTAATTTCGTGTTTGGTGAATTTTTTTATAGTTACTGCCCAGTTTTTATAATTACATCCCATTTATTATTTTTAAAGCCCATTTTCCTGTTAAGCCTAATGCATCCCTCCTAGGAAAGATTTGCAGCCCAGCGGGGCGGAGAATAACAAGTTGACCTTGCCTGTGTATTCCTCAAAAAGACGTATAGCTGGGCTAGCCATTTTCATCTTGAAAAAAATAGTATCTAGGCTGGATATCTGGCCTGGGCTAGACGGGCCACAGCCCGCCCAGTTAATACCCTGCTCTCCTCTGAACAACAATGAAATCATCGCCAAGAAAAACTCTGCAGTGCTCACGCCTCAAAAACACAAATACTGCTCGAGCTGCTTGGTCCCAGCTGTCGGCCGCACCTTGTGCAATTCTCTCGTTTATATTGACTACATAGGTTGAAAATGGTGTGGGGCCGTGATGTTAGGAAACCAGGAGAAAGCGAAAAAAATATAGTTGTACATAATAAGGAGGCACTTGCGTACGTACGGCTATGGCCCTAGTGGGTCCCTAGTGTCATCCAGTCAAAATAAAGTCATCTCCTGAATCCTCATGTTCGTTGATGATGTTAACAATGCTCGGCGCCACGGCGAGCGCAACAACTCGAAGGACAACAGAGAGGGCCTCGCGGGCCCTACAGATGGTCTGATACAGCGCCCACTACTCATTCAGGAAGCCAGGATCATTGGACACCTATGAGCACCTTCGAGAAACTGAGACGGCATGAAACGGTAAGGCCGCGCTTGGGAGCTCTGGTTTATTTCAAACCTGTATTAATATACAAGTGTAATTAACTCGTCATCGAAAACAACGCGTAAAATACAGGCGTAATGAAACCGAGGTCCCGAGGTCTGTAAGTAAAACCAGCGGGTTACGCGTGTAATTTGAGAGACCAGTGTATATTTTACGAGCACTGCTATATGGACGACATTACCAGACGATACATGCACGACGTGCGTATCATGCCATCCATGGGCAAGGCTGAAACAGTAGCTAATGGCTGGATTAGCAATCGTCCGAGTGTCGTTCAGTGTTTTTATCGTGTGTCAAGTACTTCCGATATTTTACCAGTCGAAATCGACCAACCAAGCGCCTTCGCCCGAGACCATCTGCTTTAATTTACAAGCGTGAGTTTTACAAGCGGTTTTGGTTGGAAAACGATGATCCAATCACGGCCTAATATCATGAGTTGGTCGGAAGATCATATGGTTTCACGTCTAACCTACCCGACTTGTCGTATAGGCTATGAATGAAACATCAGATGATGAACTTCTTAAGCACGGAAACAACAGAAGAGGATGATCTTCATAACAAGCAAATCATTGGCATTAGATCAACATGCAAAACAATACGAAGCATTATTCTCAGGAGGCACGGTGAACAACTCGTGATGCCGCATGCCACAACATTCCAAGCTCAACTTTGCAATCAAACACAAGGCCTAGCATTACATAGACAATATTCAGAACAAACTCTTAACACAAGAATATCTCAGCAGTGTAACTATTTACTTCTAAACTAAACACAGGAATAGGAAAAAACACTCGACGCTGCTCACAGCAAGGGCGTCCCACTCAAAAATATCAAATGCATGTCTTCTGGCTAACATCAATGAGCAAATTTTGACAAGGTTTTCCAATTCCAATATATTAAACTAACGTCTTCTTGCTAACATCAATGATTAAACTTTGACAAGCTTTTCCCATTCAAAATATGTAATGCCTATGATTGTGGAGTCCTGTCGTAGCTTTTATACTTGTTTGGGCACTTTTTGCCCAGGGCACTCCACGTATTGTTAAATTGCCAATGGTCTCTGCAGACTAGTCATGTCACCAGTGTCTAATAATACTCTGTAAAGATTCTCGGTCATTCCTTCTGTAATGTAGCGCAAACAGTGACTGCTTCTTTCTGCAAAATGGAACGACCAACTAGACCTAGTAATGCAGCAGTTTGCCTTACACATTGGCTCCTTTTGTGCAGTTCAACTAAAATCAAAGTCGGAATAAAACCGAGCTTTAATTTTGATATCCCTGTAAGCAACAATAGGTATAAGGGAAACGATTACTAAGAAATAACGGTTGATGACTTGTACTCCTAGAAGAAAAGCATCTACTGGTCTACTTTATCTTAATGGGAAACAAAGCAGGAGAGTAGCAATTCTCCATCAGTGTGATTCATTCATATTGACTGAGACATTATCTTAACAATGCCTTGTTTCAACATGTATAAAGAACGACAAAGCTTATAAAGGGGGTGATGCTGAGTTTTTTGTAACAAAGCAACAAGCATCATGTCTGGGTTGGTCCCATTTTTGTTCACTACTTAATGGGAAAAGGCAACAATACAATAGCTTCAATTCATCATTTATTTAAAACAATACCAATACAAGTAGCACAACATCTCAAAACACACCGCACGATCATGTGGATGAAGGCAAGTACCAACCTGTCATGACGCACACAAGATCACGTACGAATCTGCCAACACGAATAGGAAATCCAATCTCGTTTTGTGCAGTTGCAATGAAATCAAGCAAAGTGTTTCACGTAGCGAAGCAAAATGTCACAATAGCAACAAGTTGAATAGATATCCTTGTATAAACAGAGGAAAAAAAGGAATCAACTACTGGCTAATAAAGGAGGATGAAACATGCGGCCACAAAAATGGTAATCCCACCAATCCCTAACAAGTGTTGCAGTTTTGAAATAAGATTCAGTAGTTAATTCTGAGAGTGGCATCAATTACTGGCTTATAAAGGGGGTGATGCTGAATTTGTTGTAACAAAGCAACAAGCATCATGTTTGGGTTGGTCCCATTTTTGTTCACTACTTAATGGGAAAACACAACAATACAATAGCTTCAATTCATCATTTATTTAAAACAGTACCAATACAAGTAGCACATCATCTCAAAGCACACTGCACGATCATGTGCATGAAGGCCTGTACTAACCTTTCATGAGACGGCCAACATAAAATACGAATCTACCAACACGAATAGGAAATCCAATCAAGTTTTGCGCAGTTGCACTGAAATCAAGCAAAGTTGCCGGCGTGACATTTAAGTTTTCTATATCAACAAGTTGAATAGATATCCCTGTTTTAAGAGGCAAAAAAGAAAATAATTACTGGCTAATAAAGGAGGATGAAACACGCGGCTACAAAAAGAAGCATCTACCTTATCTTGATGGAAAACAAAGTATAGGACAGTAGCATTTCTAAAACGGTTGCATTGATTCATATTAACAGAGAAATTCTTTTAAACAGATCAGTAGTTAATTCTAAGATTAACAACAGCAAAATAGCTGCATGGGACATGCCAGCACCATGTGCGTCCACACTTATAAATGGGTGATGCAGAGTATGTAGCCAAGCAGCGTATATGCGCTGGTCCCATATTTGTTCTCTTTGAACCTTCTTCCTATGTGAGGGAAGCAAATCTAGTCGTGCACAAACTACCTGACCCCCCAGTTTCTTTCCCTTTTCAACAAAGAGATCGGTTCCTTACAGATGTGTGTACTGGGTTACCCCCTTTTTCCCTTTTCGACCTACAAAGCGGCTGGATAGCCAGTCTATACTACTTTCCACCCCTCCTTTCCCCATTGAACCACGTCCTAGATTCTTGCTCCAGCCCACCGCACCCTTCTTTCTTCTTTGAACCAAGACCTAGATTCGACTACAGATCGAAAAAGATCCACATGCAGCTAGAGCAACGACGGTTTCAAAGAAACTTATACCTTAGGGTCGTCGGGATGTGGCAAGGCGTGCGGCAGGAGGCTGTATCTGCCCACACTAAGTACGGCAACGAGGAAGAAGGGGTCGGTGGCCCTCCCGCACAGGCGCTGGGTGAAAGAGAACAGCGCAGCCGGCAGTGGATTGCCTCCCTCGCCGAAGGCGATAGAGTGAACGCTGCACCTCCTCCCCTTCCCGGTGCGACAGGATACAGACGCCTCCATCACCAACTGTGAGGGGGGAGAGAGAGACAAGAGGCCAACGCAGTCTTGTTTAGATCTGCTGAAGAGAGGGTGAGAGAGTGTGAATATAGCAAACCCTAGCAAATGTATCTAGACTCATTTTAGTGCTAGATACCTCCGTATCTAGACAAATCTAAGACAAGTAATTCGGAACGGAGGGAGTAACATATATGTAGTGCGGCGAGCGTGTGGAGAGTGCAAACCCTAGCGAACAAGCGCTGAGGCTCCCGCTTATATATATACACTACTGTTGTACGGACTGAGCTCCGGTGCCTTCACTGCACCTGCTTTTGGCTGTATGACAGGTGAGCCAGCCACATTTTGGGCCCACCTGTCGTAAAACCCTAGCGAAAATTGCACCAACGTAAAAGACGACTGCGTCTGCAACGCAACCAAGGTGAATTGACGAAGGATATCATCTTTGTGCATAACAAGCAAAGAGCACTGATGGAAGACAACTTGTTTTTCGTCGAAAATCGATCAGCTTCACCAGCCCACGCAACCATGAGGCACAACCATGAGCATCGATAGGTCATCGTGGTGATGCATCATCCATTTGGCATCAAGTTTGGGTGAGGCACCTAAGAAGTTCAAAAAATCCTTACTATGGTCTGTTTCTTCTCAGTAATCAAGCTCGAGGAAGGAAGAACCACGTGGCAGAGGACAGTGAGGCAGAACAACAATGGCCATCCAATTTTGTGCAGTTCCACTAAAATTGAGGAAGACATGCCCGGGTATGGAGACACGCATCGCTGTTTCCAAAAATATAAAAAAGGGTTAGCAACGACATCTCAATTGTCAATAAGAATTAATGAAAAGTACACCAACAAACAGAAGCATCATAATTATCTTGATGGGAACTAAAACAGGATACCCGAGAAAAAAAGCATTTCTTCATTTAACCAGTGATAGTACTACCACCATATGGACAATGACCGCACAACCACCATGTACTTTTTGTCGAAACAACATGTATACCTCCACCGAGGCATAAATCAGGACAACTTTTTGAGTGGCATTTCCTCTATAATAGTACTAGTAGGTGATGTTGGACCAGCCGACGAACCCTAGCTACTATGCATGGGGAGCTGGGGAGTAGTCGCATAGAAGAATACCCGCACGCAGAACCTGGGGAGCTGGACCAGTACAAGAAGTTATACCTCGGGTGGGCGAGATGTCGTTTAGGCGGGTGGGCGAGATCTGCCCACACGACGGCAGCAAACAAGGGCGCGGAGGATCTTCGTCCGCGCCAGCGCCGGCTCCGAGAGGACGGTGCGCATCAGCTTCCTCCGTCGCCGACGGCGACAACGTCAACGCTGCACCTCCTCACCTCCCGCAGCGGACGGGATTCGGCCGGATCTGTGACCACCGGTGAGGAGAGAGATAGCGTGGACACTGTCATCTTGTTTTAATATGGAGAGGGTGAGAGAGCGAGACGCGAGAAACTCTATCAAACAAGAGGCTCTAATGGAGTAAAAAAATCTCTCCATAGCAGTGGTTTTAAATAGAATACGCGCGTTCCCGGAAAAAAGAAATGAAAACTGGCGGACAATTTTTTAAGGGTCTGTCTAGGACACATCTAGATGTGACATAGTTATGTCACACATAAGTTGATGTCCACTCTGTTTGTGGTCTTTTCCTAGTTTTTTTGTTTCTTGTTGCTACATTATATACTTGTGGGAGCTTAGATGTGATATCCTTAAATAACATCTAGATGTGAATTAGACAAACTGATTTTCTAACGTACCAAGAAAGAAAACTCGATCAAAAACACGCCCCCACTTCCAGGTCGTGAGAGTCGTCGCGCACACACACATAGACATAGACATGCATATCCGTGTTTAGGTAAAATTCCATTTCCATCTCCATCTCCAATCATATTTGTCCAACTCGCACCACTACAAAAAAATTACTTCCGTGATGATACGTGTTTGTCACAGTAGGTCGCTTTTCTTGTCATGCATGTACATCCATGACAAATTTATGATAGAATCAAGATAGTCATACCTGTGCTGTCGTAGAAGTGTTCCATGACATTACCAAAATTATCATCATGGAAGTGTCCACTTCCATAATGATAAATCGCGCGTCACATAAGTTCTTTTGTCAAGGGTGACCGACACGTGGCATCCACCGTAACGGAACGTCGTTAAGCTATCGGGTCGGGTTTTGGATCCGATAACCCGTTAACAGCCCCGACCAATGGGGATTTTCCACGTGTAAAATCATCATTGGCTGGAGGAAACACGTGTTGGCTCATCGTCGGGACAGATGTCATCCACTCACTGGACAGAAGGCGCCTATGATACGTCAACACGTGGCACGACCCAACAAGTTTAAATGGGCCGGCCCAACTAAAGGCCCACAAGATTTTGCGGACCATAATGGGCTGGCCCAGCTAAAGGCCCACGAGATTTTGCGGACCATAATGGGCTGGCCCAGATAAAGGCCCACAAGATTTCGCGGGCCATAATGGGTCGGCCCAGGTACAGGCCCACAAGATTTTTGTGTGCCATAATAGGCCGGCCCAGGTAAAGGCCCACAAAATTCTTGCGGATCATAATGGGCCGGCCCAGCTAAAGGCCCACGAGATTTCGCCGAAATTAATGGGCCGCCTAGTTGTAGGCCCACAAGATTTTGAGGACCCTAGTAGGCTGGCCCGTTAACTGGCTTCCATATTTTGGGCCAAATGCCGGCCCATATTTGATACGGTCTATTAATGGCCTGCCACGCTGCGGGCCTAATTGTGGCCCATATGAGATCCGCCCCGTTAAAAGCCTACCATGTTCTGGGCCAAATTACGGCCCAGATCAGGTTCGGACCTTTAAGAGGTTTTGGGCCTAATTATGGCCCATATCAGATTCGGCCCGTCAACTGGACACTATGCTTTTGGGCCCACTTGCTAAAGGCCCACTTAGTAATTCGGCCTGATATTAGTTTTGGCCTGTTAAGGGCCCGTTTAACATTTCTTCCCTGTATTAATTTTAGCCTGTTAAAAGCCCGTCATATAGTTGGGCCTAACTACGGCCCGGTTTGCATCCGGCCTGCTCGCAGCCGATATCTGATTGGGCCAAACATGGACCGGGACAATTTTTCAGCCTATTAAAAGCCCGTGATTTGATTCGCACAATCATGGGCCGGGGTTCACTTCGGGCTGCTGCCGACCCGTGAGCTGATCGGCACGTTTCAGGCCCAACCTACATCGTGATTGCATGACGGCCCGATTATGTACTGTAATTTTATGGTTTGGCCGGTTTATTGCGAAGACATGATATATATATATATACAGTAAAATAACTGCAGCATCGTGAATAAGAAAAAACCTATACTATACAATAAAGAAATTACGTCATATTACATCCACTGGGCATCAAAGTTCGCCACTATGATAATAAAGCACAAGCAGACAGCAGATTACATACACTGGGCATCAAAGATCACCACCAGTGCAAATAAACATGCCGACAAAATAATATACAAAACCGACAGCACTTCAATAGAGTTCAAGAAAGGTTAGCCCTGCTGGGGAGCTGCAGTGCAAGCAGCTGAGCAAGATGATGAGACTGCGCTTGTTCAACACTTATATCTTCCTCACTCTGAAAGATAAACAAGCAGACAGATGACATGTTTTGCACATAAAAGTATCAGTGCTGACAATTCATCACATTTCTTACTGACGAATAAAGTGACACAGTTTAAATTTGCATTAACACAATATGGTATTGTTCAGGTCAAGACATGGCAGGAAATGACATTATGAAGGAGTTGGCAGCTTCACGACACCACTGGATTATAGATCAAGAACTCATAAGTATCAGTGGTTAGTGTGCTGTCAATTTATACCATTTTAGATTGGCAAATAAAGAGACGGTTTAAATAATAGTAGAATGATATGACATTTTTCATAGTTAAGACATTGCAGAATATGACATTGTGCTGTAGTTGGTAGGTTCACCACACCACTGGATTACAGATGAAGAACAGAAGCATACATGCAGTGCAAAAGAAGATCACTTGCTCTGTATAGTTTAATTTACATGGTATGAAGAAGGAACTTGGTTGTACAACTGAAAACTTAAATTGAGAAAGGACGAACTTTTGTTTATGAACTACATAATAAACTTTAAACAAGCAATTTGATGCAAACACCAAAAATAAACAGCTGTTGCAGTCATGCCTAACCAAATATATACAACAAAGTTTGAAGGCTTGAGATGGACAAACTTACATTATTGGTGAAGACAGGCTCTATAAAGGCCTTGTCCATGCTAATGGGGGGGGGGGCAATTCAAGAAGTTTACCACAGAATCTTCTTCAAAAGCATTGCCTTTATTCTACATTTTGTTAAGAGTAAATATAGATGTGATAATATACGAAAAAATGGAGAATATTTAAGATAAGATGAAGAGTGATGCTACATAACCAAGTAGCTATAAATGTAAGTGCAGCGATACAGGCAAAAGGTACAACCAAGAGCAATACACAGCTAAACTTCTTCAGTACCAACCTTATGGTAAGAGTAAATATAGATATGATGTGTAGAAAATGGAGGGCAAAGGAAAATAAGCTGCAGAGTGATGGTACATTAACAACTACCTATCATTATAAGTACACTGATAAAGGACAACATGTACTTACATGAACAATGCAGAGTTAAAAAACATTGGCATTGGATATATTCTACACTAATGTAACCATTCATACAGATCAGATAATTTGGAGCGAACAATTGATAAGCAAGCTATCATGCATACTCCTGTCACATAAGGAACCAGGTATGTATGCAAGTACAGTGATACAGGACAACAGGTACTAACAAGAGCAAAGCAGCGGGCAGCATATTTGAGATATCCTGTCGTTCTTGTCAAACCGGAATTCTTCTTCGAGCAGATTTCCTGCAAAAAAGATCCGTAAGGCAGATGCGGAGAAGTGGAAGTTCAAATTGTCATGTGATTTCATAGACAGTACCTCATCCTGGGAACGAGACCAGTGCATAACAAGGTTTTTCCATTCAATGTCTTCTAAATTTAGCACATGAGACTTCACCAGGAATTCGTTTATAGACTTGCCATCAAAGTGTGATTTCCTCAGGTAACACCGATACTATTGCAATGCTTCCTTGAAAAGCACAAGCAAGCTTTGCTCGTCATGACTATCCAGATTGACCCTCGCCTAGTTACAACAATGTAATGTAAATCATTGATGTGTTCAATCAGCAGAAAACAGGAAAATAATAGCCATGAATAATAGCACTTACACGTAAGTTGGACAGGAAGATGTGAAAATGGTGTTTGTCTTCACAATAATCTTCCCGTGATGGGAATATATGCACGTAGTCCCTAACAACATTGAAAGCATTGTCTTTTAAACTGGGAATAAATGGATGGGGTTCCAATCTGTAGGAATTGGCCGTCTGTGTAGTTGGGATAGGTCTTCGGCCGGTGGACTTGTTGTACTTTTTGCTGGAGTGGGATTTTTCTATGGTACAGCTGGTGCTATGGCAAATGAAATCGGTATACCTTTTGCTGGAGTGCAGGTCCTGTGTGGTGGGGCTAGTGGTGTGTCCAGTGAAGTATGGGTACAGTCTGCTGGAGTCGGTCCTACGTTTTGTGTCACTAGTTGTACAGCCAATATAAGTGGGGTGCTGTCTGATTTCTCCGGCACCACCACGTTTTTCAAGGACTTTGCTGGTGCTCCTTCAGGTTCGGCAATCACCCTCTTCCTTTTTGATGTCTGATGCACAAGAACAACATTTGAGTGAAAAAACGTGGTATGATGACAGATGGAATATGTATTGATAATGGATGGGCATGGCATCTCGACATATATGATGATTAAACTAAGCAGATGGCGGTGCAACAAAGTGGAAGAAATGCAAGAAAACATATGCAAGATACCCGCAATCAATAAAACATTGCCAAATTAGAACAGGCACCTTGATGGGTGAACAGGACATGCCATCTGCCTTTGACTCCTCAAGGTTAGAATAGTCATTAGGATGATATTCTGAGCAAGAATAAACAGGTGGGGAGCGTATGAGTTTCATTGCATCCAGAATGGCACTCAATGCCTTGGTGCCAATTTTGTAAGTCATTGCAGTGTTTAGCTTCAAGAGTGGACTGCTGCTAGTGCGACACAAAGCAGCTACATAGATCATAGTGTAGATATAACTGGAAAACCTTAAGCATCAGAGTAAAATCAACAAAGTGGAACTTGCTGGAATATATGTGCTAGTATTGCCGGTACGGCTAGAAAGGCTTCGGATACCAGCTCTCTTCAAGTGAAGGTGTGGTACTGTTAATATCAATGTAACTCTCAAAGGTGACATAGCTCCCCGCATTTCCTTGCTATTCTTATAGGATTCAAGTGGGCAGGCCACTACAAATCCTATTCCTATGTTTACAAGATCCTACGAATCAAAGAGGCTCAAAGTGTCCATGACAACCGATCGTATAGACTTCTACACTACAAATGTCCCTGCTCATCTTCAGTACAAGGAACATACTGTACTACTATCATACTCCCTCCGTTCCAAAATGTAAGTCTTGGTAGAGATTTCCACTATGGATCACATACAGATGTATCCAGGTACATTTTAGAGTGTAGATTCACTCATTTTTCTCCATATGTAGTCCATGGTGGAATGTATACAAAGACTTGTATTTAGGAACAGAGAGAGTACATATTAAATAAGAACGGAAGATTAACATGGTAAAGAAGAGCAAGCAGATTTTGGATAATAAAATGTTGGTTGCGCAGTGCCCACACATGATGAACTAGAGCGCATTAAGAATGCAACTCCTAGCTGTCTCTCGACCATTTCAAGCGGTTGGATGAAGATCCTACGTCCCCTAACCCTTCTTCTTCCTCGTCTCTGATTCTTCCGATACAGAACACAACACGGGCCGCCGACCGGACCACCGGCCCCCACTGCCTGTGTTCCTCCGCCACCCCCACCCCCACCCCCACCCCCACCCCAACCCCCACCCGCGTCGAGTTTTCTTCGTTCGGCGAGGCCCCACAACCACCCGAGCCCCTTCGATCGCACCGGCGAACTCCGGCGAGCTCTGAAAAATCGACTGACCCAATTTGAAATTTAGTCTACTGTGCTTTAACTAGTGTGGAATATAAAAGGGGAAAACCATAAGCATTGTGAGTATGGTGTTGAGCATGCCATGGCGGATCTGAAGGTGCAAACCGGACAAAGGCAACTTCGCAACCAAGACAAGAAATCAGAGTAAAGCAGTGGCAATCTATTTTCTTGCTGCGATAAATAAGTTGAGCAGATATGAAAGAGTACCGCCTCTGGTGCGGCTCCGTGTAGGCATCTGCTGAGAATTTGACGGTGTTGCGGTAGCGATGGCTGTCGGCGGCCTGGAAGCAGATCTAGGAGGGTAGACGGTGGCGGCGGGGCGCAATGGACGAGACGGTCATAGGAGCGGCACCGGCAAGGTGGACGACGGCGGGGATGAAGCGAGAGGACGGGATGCAAGGATCCTGGTCCGAAGCCATGGATGAGAGGTGTCGATCTCTTGTAATGGACGGTGGCATCGGGGTATCAGCTCCGACATGGTGGAGGAGGACGGCGGTGGATGGGGTGGCGGATGACGGCGGACGGAGGAGGGTGGGGTGGAGAGGGTGTTTTGGCGCCCACGGAGTATGAATAGGGAAAATGGAGGTAGAGAGGAAGGGGGAACCATGTATTCAGGGCACGCTTGTCTCAAATGCGAGGAAATTTACAAACTTAGCCTCCGTTTCAAATTTCTACTAAATCACAGCAACACTAGTCGGTCGAGGATAGGACGGTAATCTCGCATACACCGAATATTTGCCGACGAGAGTTTGTTTTTGGCGCCCACCGTGTATGAATATGAATCAGGGAGGGAGTCGATTTTGGCCGAGGACACACTGTGTTTTGGCGCCCACCGTGTATGAATCCGGGTGAGAGGCGGTTACGTCACGTTTGGGTGAAATTACAAACCTACCCCTATCGAAACCTATAGAAATCCAACATATAGGCTTTGCTTGGCAGGGATAGGCAGTAGTGATTTCCATCCCGCTTCGTTCAAATTTTGCAGAGTGCACGTTTACCATGCCAACTCAATTCGAATCTCGTTTGTATTCTATTTTTTTCGGGCGGGATCCATTTTCAATTGGAATTACATTCTATATACATCATTTTTTTATATATATACTTTCAAAAGCACAACAAAGAATTCTGCTCCTTTATATGTATAATATGATCTACAAATACAACGATCTCGAAATCTTAAGGTTGAATTCGAAAAAATTTAACCAAATTATGTTCTACTAAAATGTATGGATCAGTAATATCTACATATTAAATAACATAGATGTGCGTGAATTCATATGAGTATGCATGTTTGATAGATCAATTTTGGTTCGAGTATGGATTACATGTATCATCATCTCGAATTCAAATATTTGAATCCCTTTTTTGTTCACTCCTTTCACGCCCATCTCTCTCGCATGCATGCTCCTTCACGTAGCTATCACTCTCTTTTCTCCAGCTCACCCGCACGCTCACTTCATGTTGCTCCTATCCTCGCAACCATGGTCTCTCGACGTCTCCCTTGAGAAGTATCACACTCTCCCTATCATTATAAATTACACGGTTTTCATTATCTCTCACATCTCTACTGTTCTCTGGTATCACTCGGTACCTAAGCTTTCTTTTTCACCGCCAAACACACAGTCTCCACTCGTCTTTCACTTTATCTTCCTCTCTATGGGATTCTCTCACACACCCTATATGTCTCTATGTATGACTCATACCACTAAAATTACTCTCTCTATCTCTCCTATAGACACAACATTTGTTGCGGTCTCCTTTTCGTCTCCATCCCAGACTGACATTATTCATTTGTTTACCGATCAGACAACCCCGACTACCGTCTCCTCTCTCTCTCTCTCACAGACACACACGCACAACTCCTACCACTAAAATGTGAATGGAAAACGAGATTTTGTTATACCCAAACAAAAAAGGACTGGAGGGAGTGATTGATCTGACACGGACGGGACCTCTCATAGCGCAGGCATTGAACCGGTGCGGCCAAGAGGCCTGCACTCGCTGCAGGCCCGACTGAGCACGCCTCCTCGCCGCGTGCAACCAGCTTAAGACTACCCCGCCTGCCTTCATTGAATCCACGCGTGTGCTGGCAACACGTCCTTCCGCGAGCTGGCAGGCATTTTAGAACACAAAAAATGACTACAATATAATTAATTTGCGCATGGTCTTGACTTGTTGTGCTCGCACTGGTAGCAGGAACTAGTAGAGGATTTTCTTTATTTATAACTCTCCTCACATTTTTTTTGGCTTTGAAGTGAATCATGGTTGTGGACATTATCGATGAATGTGCAGATATCTGTGAACATGAGTTTGATGTGGAAGTTGAACTTGGAATGTCGGGCTTGCGCGTGAACTATACCATGTCCAATGCTTCGTCTGTTATTGTTTGGAAAGTAATTGCTGTTATTACATGACCCGAAAAAAAACATTTTGTGCCACATCAGTAGATGCACGGACATCACAACAGGCATGCTGACTGGATAAACATTTGAACCTAGCTATTATGAAGGAAATTTTGTATTGACAACAGTTTTAGATAGCAGGAGACGCCTAGCCTGCTTTGCCTCTGCTAGCTTATTTCTGGCTTCTTCCATCTCTTCTTTGGCTTGGGTGAAGAGAGCATCTGATTGCTCTTTTCGCTTCTTCAGGAACTCAGCTACATTCTCAAGGGCTGTTGCACGCTTTCTTTTAGCCTTTACTAATGCCACGAGGACACGAACATCTGACGACTCCACCTGGCTTGTGTGTAATCCAGCATCATCTGGGAATTTGCACCTTGTGTCTAATCCAACATCATTAGGGAACTGGCACCTTGTGTGTAATCTAGCCTAATTTTGGAAACATGATCTCGAGGTTGACCATACTTCCCTCCTCGTAGGAACTGCATCCTGACATGAAGTTACTTCTTTTTTAGATTAATACTTAGAGCAACCTAGATCCATTTAGTAGAAGCCAGATAAACAGAACTCGGAGAAGTGAATTCAAAAGGAATAAATAAATAAAAACAGACTGCAAGGTGAGAACACCCACTTCCTACATCAAGCTAAAAACGAAAGCATTAGGACGATTAAGACTCTTCTTATTACACATCGAAGAACACCACGCTTAAGAGAAACAGAAACTACAACATATACACATCGAAGAACACGAGGCTACACGGAAGTAATTGAAAGGGTGTTACTTACCAAAGCTCGTTTTACAGGTTCGATGCAGCTCCTCTTTAACTTGCCATGCTCCTTGAAGATGTACCGAATATCCCGTGTTTGATCTTCATTGCTCCTCTGCATGTTCGCACTCGTGGTTTTAAAATCTCAACATGGGAAGAAAAATATACTACTAGTAAAACTCGCGCATCTTGTGGGCAACATTAAAGCACTCATCTGCCATGTTAGAGCATCTCCAACAAGATAAACTACTCATACAAATGCATCTTGATGCGTGCAACGCATGGGCATTTTGCTAGTTCTAAAAACCTTTCCATCATTTGCCACACTACTGGTTGCAGATGAAAAACCTACCCAAGCATAGAGCGATATAGGAGTGACGCACAATTACAAGTTGATATTCTGCTGGACAATGGAGGCTATAACCAATTACTTTTACGGGAACAATAGCACCCAAGAAATTTGAAGGGTAGGTATGAACAAAATTGGAACTGCACATGTACTGCTAAGTGATTCAATACACACATTACCAATCGAGGAGGAGAACGATGGTCGCGGCGGCCTCTGTGAGTCATGGTTGGCAACGGGAGTCAGTTCATTGTCCACGACGGATGTACTTCTGCGCTTGGCGTCGGCTTCCGGGAAGCAGATACGAGACCGTGGAAGACGATGCCGGGGAAGAGGCTCCGTGTACGACGATGACGGTGGACCGGCTCCAGTGCGGCGTACGAGGTCGTCGATTAGGCAGATGCGCTGCGGTGGACGAGTGCGCCGATGTAAAGGGGAGGAGCACGAAGGCTGCGATGCCGCGGAGAAGTCTATTTTGCGGTGGGGATAGAAATTGGGGAGTATTCAGGTGTACTACTCTGGGTGCCGGGGTGGGGTTGGCTGGGTAGGGTGAACCTGAAGTTACGAAAACAGCCCCCTACCAAGCGTCATCCGTAGGCCTGTTCCGAAGGCTATGATGGTAACTTCCCACTTCTCGAATCAGGGTCGCGGGAGATTTTCCCACCGACCTCAAAATTTTGTGACACTGGACTCCCCGTGTTGCGTGTTGAGTGATTCGGCTAAGCAACTAGCGAGTAGTAGTAGTAAACTCTGCATATTAGGTTTTACTGAAGTCAAACTTCCTAAAGTTTGACCAAGTTTATAGAAAAATATACATAACAAATATGTATGATGTGAAAGTACATTCAGTAATGAATCTAATGGTATTTATTTGTTATTGTATATGTTAATATTTTTTGTTATAAGCTTTCTAAGAGTTTACAAAACTTGACTTTGACCAATGCTAATACGCGGACTTAAATAAAAACGGAGGGAGTACACATTTGTTTTCTTAGTTTGTAGTGAACTAATCATTTGTTGAAATTGTGAAATAAATATATTAGGCTATTGACTTCGAATGTAATGGTCTATACAATTCAATAGTTACAATCATTGTCGAATCCCAAGATGTATACAAGGTCTATAGTACTTCACAACATGCTCAAACTCACATAATCCCAGTCAAATGAGAATCTTAATGCATTTCATAGTTATTACTTTGTAGGATGCAACAAGAACAACCATAACTCTACATCAGCCATTATAGAAGCAACATTTTGACATATCCCAATGTGTGAATGAAACGTGCAGAGAGAGCTTTTGAAGATGGAGTAGATAGGGAGGGAAAGATTGTATGTATGTGGACGAGAGAGTAGGAGACAAAACTAACGAGACAGAGAGAGAGAGATAGAGAAAGAGAGAGGAAGAAGTTAGGTCTCTGAGAAAGATGCATACATGTAATATACATGAGATGCGTGTGCATCTGGATTCTGTATACGTGGAAGGAGAAGAGACAACATGTTTGATGAGAGAGCAGGAAAACATGGATGAGAGGGGAAGGATCTCCTGGGTTGAGGGATTGACAATTTTGTGCGGGGGAGAGAGGGATTGGTAATTTTGTGCAAGAGAGAGAGAAGGTAGGGGGAGGAGTCAGTCAGCCGTCGTCACATCACCCTGCTTCCAAATGACCCCGCATTCTCTAGCGCGGTGTGGTCGCCGTCTTCGATCTGCTCATTGCCCTCTTTGAAGATTGAGGTGTTGTGCATGTTGGGGTGCAAAGAAGCACAAGCGAGAGTGGTCGCTGTATAACGTTGGATGGGGATGAATTGTGTGCTCGAGGGAGTGTGTGTGTGTGTGTTGTGCTGCGTGTGTCTCTCTCTCTCTCTGTGTGTGTCAGATATTGAGAGAAAACAAACCTAAGGAGAGAAATGGGTATTCACGAAGAGATTGTGCGGGCCTTAAGGTGGGCAGGGGCCGGGTGAGGGTGTCAAAATGTGCGCATTGATGCATGTGTTGCATGCGACCGTGCGAGGGACGGACGAATCGAGAGAGATGGTTGTTGTGTTATGGATGCTCCTCTCTCTGTCTCTCTCTCCCTCTCTCTCTCTCTCTCACACACACAAGTAAAACTAGAAGACCGTTCTCTCATGTATACACAACATATCGGCATCTGTCTATGTCTCACTCATGCACGATCATTTGCACATTCACACCTCTCTGTGTCTGTATCACACGCACACCGTCTCCACATTGCCCTTCCGCCACAACACACATATGGACACATACACACGTTCTCTCTCAGTCACACACACAAAATCAGTATTAAAAAAACTAGGGCGCACCTAAAACGTCCAAATCCAAATAAACACGAACTAGAGGTAAATTCAAATATATGGAAATATTGCAGTGTCAAGAACTTTCACAAGAAAAAAAAGTTGAGTAATATTCGAGGATTGTTTTCACACACACAAAAAGGTTCGGTGGATGTCCTTCGAGCGCGACACGGTGACGCACCGTTCGATCGACCGCGCGGCCGCGGTTCACGCGCTTGCACAGGATTCCGTATCATGGCTGTGGTACTAAGGCTGGTCACAATGGGCAAGAACATAAGCTAGTAACTAATAAAAGCGCTGCCTAAGTCTAATGTTTACGTGTACTAGTACGGTTTTCTTTTAAGTTTGACCAACCTTATATATAAAACTAAAGTAAGCTCCCACACGCGCACTCATCAATAGGCTGCCGCCGCCGTTGCGCATGCCGGCGCCCGCCTACTCCGGCCAACAATTTCTCACCCATCACCGCCGTGTCGCCGCCATCCCTGTGCCATGAAGCCGAAGGCTCGCCCGCTCACGTCGTCTGCAGTCCCTCCTCGCGATGCCGCTGCGCTGCCAAGTACGCGAGTAGCTGGTGGAGCCGCATCTATGCATGCAGCGTACGAAGAGGAGGACGAGCGCGTGCTCCAGCACGCCTGCGAGGAGGAACTAGCGTGTCATTATCGTCTCCGCTCGCGCGTACGAGGCCCGCATGGTGGCTGTCGCGGCGGAAGCCGGTCGCGCGCGCGTCGAGCCCGCAAACCGGGTGCGGACGTGGAATCTACCTTCGAGACCTTGAATGCCACGTGGATCCTGCAATCTGAAGGAGCAATTTGGGTCAGTCGACTCATGTGAGCCGTTTGATGCAACATGGATGGCTAGAAGGGCTTCTTCCACCTCTTCTGCCGTCTTCTTCCTTCGCTCCGTCGTACTTCTTTCACAAATCGACTGACCCAAATTATACTACTAGTACGAACGTATTAAGTACAGTAGGAACACGAAGATACGAGCAGTAGTACCAACTGCAAGAAGAACAGTAGTAAGACATAGTACTAGTACTACTGTACATACTAAAGAGTTCAAATAACGAGAAAGAACATAAACATAGGGGCTGTTTGGTTCCTTGCCACACCTAACCTTAGGCAAGTTTGATAAAGTTAGGTAGGTGTTTGGTTCTAGCCACACTTGAGACAAGGAATTTTTAATGAGCAGTGAACCCCACATGTCATAGACACAAAAAGTGTGGCAAGATTCCCTTAGGCAAGCCAAAGTATGGCTAACAATTTGAGCAACTCAAGTAAGGCAAGTGTGACAAATGTGGCAAAAATCATGTGGCAACATATGGCAAAGATAGTCACAATCCAAACAGCCGCATAGTTCTGCTGGGGCCTCAGCACAACACACCCTTGAAAATAAACTAATAAGCAACTAGTCCGCTTGACACTGTAGTAGAACCAGCATGAGCGACGACACTGCCACCTACTTGGAGTTCGAGTCCACGTCCTCGACTTCGTCCTCGTCCCTCTTCCTCTTCCTCTTCGCCGACGCTTCTTTGCTTGAACCGGACACTGGGCTCTGCTTCTTCATCCAACCCTTGTAGATATTTAAACAAAGGTAGGCATCCATTGCTGCGTACAGGATGTGATCTTCATCTAATGTCTTTGACTCCCATGCATGATGAAACTCGTGATGAGGTTTCTTAAGTTTAGCGTACGAAGGATCAATCATGGCTGCTGCCAGGGTCATCATTGAAGGTTGAGAGGAGGACACTAGGCTTTCCTTCTGGAGATCGAAGGGCTAGCCTACAACGAGACCTATCCGACGCAGGACGTCGCTGTCGTTCTTAAAGCCTACAGTAACGAATTTCACTCTTTTGTCCTTGAGGAAGTTCTTAAAATCCTGGCACTCAACGTCGGCATGGCATATGTGGTAGACCAAGCAAACGTTATGTACGCAAACCTGGATCACGGCGGGCTTCTTCCTCTCTTCGTCCGTTAGATCCTTCTCTCGTCCCAGGACTGTGGTGTACTCAACATCTAGCCCAGCGACCCACTCATCTGTTGAACTGTTGAATATGCGTAGGAAATGAGCAAGCCATGCTTTCACCATCTCGGATCCACGTGTGTAGATGACGATGAACTGATCGCCGGTGATGGCTCTAACCTGGTACTCAGTGGCGACCATGGAGATTTGGGAGGCCATGGATTTTGGAGGAGGTTTAGGAGAAGTTGAACTATTGTACCCCGCAAAAAAACTGGGAGCGAACTAATGTGAAAGGACGGGACGACTGGGAGCAAACTGTTGTAAGGTAGAAGACGGGGACGAGTAGGGCGTGCGAATGGCGTGGGGTTGCTGGCTTGCCCGGTGGATAAACGGCTGCAATCCCCCAAAGAGTTCTCGAGAACTATGCGGGACCCACTAGATGTCATGTCTACTAGACCCATATCGTAGGCCTGACGGTATAGCTTCTGCCTGTTCGCACGCCATGTCGGCGCGTGGATGTAACTTCACTTAATTCCGTCAAACATCGCGCCTCCCACGACCTTCGCCTCCCTCGCGCGGTCCTGCCCTTTGAGACTTCGACCGGCTATAAATGAGCAAATTTTTTGCCTTTTTTAGACAAGCAATTTTTTTCCTACTCCGCATGCATGATACTCCCTCTGGTCCTTTTTACTCCCGTCAACCGTTTGCAAAGTGTTTGACCAAATTTATACTTTTTTTGAACACCACCTTATATTAATTAACCAGCCACACCAATACACTCATTCGATACAATATTCACGACATAGGGCAGTACGTTATTTACAAGAATACCATCTAATCTATTGTCAAAGCTATACTTAGCGATTAAGTGTGCCACCTTATTGGCCGAACGGCTAATCTTTGACAATTGAAGATTGTTGATCAACTTCGAGATGCTCAACGCTTTCATCTTCAGGTCACGCATAGCAGACCTGTCAACGCTTTGACAGGCATCAATGAAATCCCACGACCAAATTTATACTAAAAATATCAATATCTACAATACTCCCAAAACACTTAGACTAGCCACATGGGAGTAACTTCAGCGGTAACATCAAGTCCAACTCAGCAGATTTGCTTATGTCGCAATGAGTTAATGAAGAGAGAGATAATTGTAGTAACTTAGCTAGTTACTGTAACATCACATGTCCCAATGCAATATGAGTCTATAACCTAATAAATGAATCTTTGCATGTTACCACACTTAAGTTACTACCCACTATGAAGGTAGTAACATAGTCTAGGGATATGTGTATGTTACTAGTGTATGTTACTATGCATTGTGGCTAGTCTTAGGCGCGGTGCATTAACTTCTACCTCGTTTCTTGTTTCTTGACATATCAACCAATAGGAGATGTGTTTCTCGCAAAAAAACCAATAGGAGATGTGGGTGTGCATGCTTTTAATGACTTGAGACTACCAAACACGACATGCAGTGGTTAGTTCATTGCATGCAATGCTATTAATTAGCAAATAAACATTAAGATCTCTCGTTTTCCCCTCCTCCTTGGTCACAGTGCATAATCTAAGATGACTTGCTCACCTAGACGGAGGGAGTACTGATTATAAACATTAAGATCTCTCATTTTCACCTCCTCCTTGGTCACAGTGCACAATCTAAGATGATTTGCTCACCTAGACGGAGGGAGTACTGATTATAATGAGTACTCAACTAGTACTAGTATAAGAACTATGTTTTATAATGAGTGTAAAAATATTGATTTGACATTGTGAATGTTGACACATTGTGGAATAGTTTTTGAAGTCTGCAAAAGTACTCAACTAGTGCTGTCGTTCTCCACAAAAAATGTGTTTACCAATGCATGCATGAACTCTAGTTACTCTAACCCCCCTCTCTTCTTTAATTCTTTGCCACATCAGCATGTTTGCTATTCCCGTGTGCATGATACCAGCTAAGATACCACCATTATGGCCAGCCTTAATCATCGCATGCAATAATTTAGTGCACCTTGAAATATGAACATGTGTGGGGCGTGTTTGTTTTCAATGACTTGAGACTATACCTAGCCCGGCATGCAAGATGACTTATTATGCATCGTTCCCCATACCTGCAGGAAGCCCGTTCGTCTCCAAATTTTTTCCTCTCCATGTGTGAAACAATATGCCTGCCAAACTCTCCTTCTCCCTCCGGCGGTTCCACCACTCCACCCTGTGTGAAAAAATCTGCATGCATGACTCTCCTCCCCCCACACTCGTCCAATCCGTTGTGACCAGCAATATTTCCACCCCTTCGCTCCCCTGTAATTTACTCCAACAAATATGCCCACGTAGCTGTTACTTAACTGCAGGTGCATTCAGTCACTAACATATGGGCCCAAGAGGGGTCTGGCCCACATGTCAGTGACGCAACTAGACCGGCAGTTAAGTCAGTGTTGCTCAGTCCATATCTTACGTAGGTGTGCCATAGCTCGCTATAAATACTGCGCCTCCCACGACATCGCTATCTCCTCCCCCTCACGTTCACGTTCATCGCTATCTCCTCCCCCTCCCTCTCACGTCGACTACGATGGCATCGCCCCTCCCAAGCCCTAGGAGCCCCTCGCTGCACCACGCAGACGGTCACGCGTCGCCATTCCGTTCCTCGCCGCCACTAGTCGAGGAGGACGCGTCGGTGTTCCGCTCCTCGCCGCTACGCGACGCGTCGCCGTTCCATTCCTCGCCGCCACTAGTTGAGGAGGACGCGTCGGCGTTCTGCTCCTCGCCGCGACGCGTCGAGGTGGACGCGTCGGCGTTCCAATCTCGCCAGCACGCGCGCCGGAGGACGCGTCGGCTCCCCGGTACGAGGAGAACGCTGCGCCGCCCGCCGAGCCCCCCAGCCTTGAGGAGCTTTGGAAAGAAATGGATGTCGCCTTGTGGGAGGCTTTGCCTCCAGCAGAGCGCGCCAAAATAGAGGCGGAGAAGAAGGCCGAGGAAGAGATGCGCACTACGAAACAAGCTACCTGGGAGGCCTATGTCGCATCCGAGAGAGTCAGGCAATTGGCTCTTTGGCAGAAGGCTCGTGCGAGGGTCGTGAGGGTGGCGAAGGACGCCCGTGCCGACGCCCCGAGTGTAGTCATGCCCAAGCGCCTCATCTACGCTTGGCGGTACGTGGACCGGGTGCACGCTTCCAGCGAGGAGGAGTACCTGTTGGCGCCGGATCACCACACCGGTGAGATCGCGCTCGCCCGCCGGCAAGCCGCCAATCAGCACCACGCGAGTTGCGAGGCTGAGGAAGAGGCGTTGTGTCGGTGCGCTGGGAAACGGCCGTGCACCAGGGCACTCGTGGCGCGTCGCAAGCGCTCCTGCGAGCGCCGTGGCTTTTAGGAGGAGTATAATTTTTGTTTCGTAAGGCGATCTCATTAGTTTTGGGACGCAAATGATAAATCCCGAACGTTCAGGAATTTTTAGCATCCTTAATTAAGTATGTAAAAGGGAAAGTTTGGAAACCTTGTGTATTCGTACGCATTTTGCAAGTATGTGCATATAGCACAAACTTTACTATATACTATCGCAGGAAAAGAATTCTATGAGACCAGGTCTCACGCAAGACCCATCCTGATGGATGACACGTGGCATTCACAAATCACAAAGCATCCCCCACCCCCACTTAAAAGCCACGTGTCATCCATCAGGACGGGTCTCACCTACTAACCGTGAGATCTGGTCTCATATACGAGTAATTTTTTTCCACTATCGCACTACACGTCTCTCTCGATATATGCTTGCAGACTATGCTAGTCCCTCTGTCCAGGTCAATAAGTCATCTTTGGTTGTGCACCGTGACCAAGAAGGAGGGAAGACTTATACATCTAGATGGAGGGAGTACTACTATTACTTATGTATGTGCAAATGCACGTTTTAACATTACGATGAGGTTTTTGTAAAAGTAGAAAAACATCACTAGTCAAGCTTGTGAAACGATTCAATGCAAAACAAAAGCAAAATGCTCGTTTGATTGTTTACTTTTAGCTTCCTTCTCTGTGGTTATTTCTCTGTCGTACTTTGTACGGAGTATCTCACTGGTTGGAAAGGCATGCAAATTCCCAAACCGCTTCCTACACCATGTATCTCACTGGTTGCCGGCGTTGACGTTGTCGCCCATGTCGTCGAGGATGAGGTTGCCGAGGTCAAGGAAGAAGTCGTCATTTGCAACTAATCATGTGGACTAGCATAGTAGTAGGATACAGAGTAGAAACATGAATTTTACCACGATTTCGAATAGGAAGGACATAAACACATACGGTGCAACGGGAGCTGCACCGTTGGCGTTGAGGTTGTTGCCAAACACCACGTAGACACGGTCTTTGAGCACGGTTCGTAGTCGTTCCACGCTCGGGCATTGAAGTTTGTAACTATTTTAGATTAGAATATACTACTCCTCCGGTGCTAGTAGTAGAGCAGAGTCCTACTCTACTACTCTACTCAAGCAAGTTAGGGCATAGCATTGTAGGGAGTACCAGTACTGTGATCACTCAAGCAAGTTGTCTGGCATCGACATGACCCTACGCTGCTGGTATGTGTCTCGTAAGTCAAGCGGCACGTTGTAGTCATCATCACCCGTCCACTTCCCGCAGCACATATTCGCTTCTCCATCTTTGTCCGCACATAATCTCGTCCAATCTTCCATCCTCGCTAAGGCGCCTCCCGCCTCGTCCAAAACCCAAGCACTAACAATGGTAGAACCGAGCAGCATCCACCGAAAGAGTGGCTGGAATTCGCTCCCCACAGAGGTAATCAAGCTCATTGTTTCGTGTGTGGACAATCTCAGTACCATGCCGCTCGCCGCGTGCTCGTCGGGGCTGTACCGTTTACTGAAAGCCCTCAGGCCGGAGCTTTTTAAGCCAGCTCCTTGCTTGCTGATGCCGCTTGATCTTCATAAATGGCGTGTCACGCAGCATAACGATCGTAGGGTGGCGAGCATCAACCCCCTTGACTGCGATCCGATCCCCGTCAGCCTCAACTACATTAACGGTGTGTATTGGGTCGGCATGAACACGTCTTGGATGGTGCTCGTCGACGGTCGCGGCAGCTGGATGCTCGTGGAGGTCTACACCCGACGATTGATCCTTCTTCCTTTGATTAACACTACACCGCTTTGGCACCGCGGCCCAGAATACTCGGAATCTTACAGTAGCCAACATGATACCAAGTTTGGTTTGCTCATGGTTGTAATCTGCCAAGTGCCCACAAGATTTGTGAATTATAAAGACTTCAGGCTAATTGCGTTCTTCAACCGTAGTCTCGCCTATCTGACAGGTCACTGCGGTAAGTGGATAAATCTGCCTGTCCATCGCAGGATCATACATCCTCCATGGTTCTCTGATGCCATAGAACACAAGGGCTTCATTTACGCTGTCGACTCCTTCTATGGCTGGACGTATTGCTGGCCTACTCCAGTCATCGCTACAAACGGCTGTGACAGCAGTATGTTACTTTACTATGATATCATGATGGTTTGCTTATATTACTATCAACATTTGCTAAAAAAATATTCATGCTCATAACATGCTGTTCTTAAGATTGACTAAACAAAGAGCCCTTTTTTATTTGACTCCAACTTGATATGATGTTGTAGGCCGCCTGGTGTCCCTACCCTTCCTAATCCCAGAACCTTTCAAAGAAAAGCGGCATGGAAGTTGCAGGTGGTTCCTGGCTTGATCAGACGACGGCGAAAGATTGATGATCGTTCGCACGTACCGGACGTGTTGTTTCGCGGAATACAATCACAGTCACTGCAAGGTCTTAGAGCAGGATCCCAGCTTATCTGGGCCTTCAGGAATTTTTGACCGGAGGCTGGTAAGTAGCCTTGGTACACGCTCTCTGTTTGTCGGACTAAATTATCCGATTAACCAGGAGATAACCGATGGCAAGGATCATGATGGCAGCGTGGTTTCGTTCATCAGGAAAAACTATGTGTACACAACATACCATGCGTCTCTGCATGCACCATACCCTGATAAGTGCCGCCACGCTCTGTAGCCCAAAGTAGGAGAGAGGGTCACAAGTATCAGACTTCGACCTGCTGGCTGGAGTTTCCCCCGTCAGGCACCCATCTGGTTCAAGCCGTCAGCCAATCTCCACAGCTTAATAAATAGTAACGTCTAACTGAGCCAGTTAGTTAGATGCGTACACTTGGTGTAGTAGGATCTTTATTTAGTTTGATGCATACACTTGTTCTTTATTGGTAGCCCTTTTGTAATGATGGATGATGTTTGGTTTGGAAGAGAGAGTTGTGTCTTCACTCTTCTGGCCTGCTTGCTGCTTCTGTTGTACCTCCAGCCCTGGTTGCTGCTGCTGTTTTCAATGTACAATCAGTAGTATATTTCGTTTGTTAGTTGAATAAATGTGTTGTTAGAATGAAAAACACAATGTTTTGGAAGTCGTTGCACGGTTCGATCCTTTAGTGCCCCGTACCGTATGTAGCACATACTATTTATCATACGGAACCCATTTTTTTTGAAACTCGGAACACATTTTCCACTTGTTGATAACATGCAACCCGCTGATGAAGGCCCAATAGAGAAGGGAGGCTCTCACATGAATCTGGCCAAGGTACATGCTCATGGTCCCCTAAACATAAATAAGTAAATAAATAAATAAAGCTAAATGCTCATGCACCAGTTCTTTGGGAAAATAGGTAGCCCAGTATTTCTTTTTGAAGAATACCCAAGCTAGGCCTATTTGTTTTCTCCGAATTACTGGGCTGCAAATCTTTCAAGACGAGGAGGGATGCATTCCGGCCTGGCTTAAGAGTATGGTCAATGTCTGTTAAAAGTAATATCAAAAGGGGTTGAAAATTCCAAAAAAATTATAGCAAATGGGATATAAGTTTCTTTTTTTGTTTTTGTTCTTCACTGATATGTTATACGTATTTCATTGGATTTAACATGACATAATACTAATTTATTTTTAAATTTGTTTTAGTATGGCTAATAATTTTTGGATTAAGAATATTTCGTTCCCCAGCAAAAATTTGCGAATTTTCAAAATGTCCCACATATTTAGTTAATTTTTGACCCTGGTACTGACCAGAAAATGGTCAGCAATTCTAAAAGTGGAAAACGGGCTGCAATAAATTCCATATGAATTAGAAAATGAGTAAAAGTTATAGAAATAATAGCAAATGGGCTGTACACGCCACAGATTTCGAGGCTGACTTGTTTACGCAAGGCTTTGTTAGTGAACACACGATTCTAGCAGCAGTTAGTTTTGGATGTCCATCCAACGGCCGACGTGCTTCTTCAATCTCTGATCTTCCTACTCCAGCCGCCTAAACTAGCGCCGGTGGGACTGCCTGCTCCCTCCTCTTGTGGCCCGTTGTGATGCCGCGCAGGCTTCCCCGGCCCACCCTACTCCCTCCGCTGGCCTAGCCGCACGCAATCAACTGCCTCCTTATTACGCGAAAAAATGATTCCTCCCACTGACATCTGGGGTGCACCGGTCGGGAGGCTGACCTATGGGCCTACTAAGTTGACGCGTATGCAGGGCTTGTCAACTTAGTCAACAAACGATTCTAGCAGCAGTAATCGTTGGATTTGAATCGAACGGTCCTGCTGCTTCTTCAATCGCTGCTCTTCTTGCACCAGCCACCCAAACCAGCGCCTGGGAGACCGCCTGCTCCTGCCTCCAGTGGCCGGCTGTGCTGCTGATGAGGCCTCATCGCCCCCTGCTACTCCCACCGCTAGACAGGCCCTGCGGCGACGGCAGCCTCACACCGCAGCCGAACCAGTGAACCCTCGTACTCCTCTCCGCGTGGGCATCCACTGCCGTGTCTTCCACGGCTCCGCGTCGTCCCCTTCCTAGGCCTCGCCGTCGTCCACCGCCTTGGTGCTCTCGGCGCGGCGTGGTCAACGTGGTCAATGACATTCCATCGGAACAGTACTGTACGTAGAGAGGCTGACAGCTGGGTCCATGGCCACAACCCAGTTTTTTTGTGATTTGCCAAGTAACTCGCTTTGTCAGGCCTGTTGGGGTGCAAATCTTTCAAGACGAGGAGAGCTTTCATTCGGCTGGCTGAGAAAATGGCCCATCAGTAATGAGAAATGGGTTATACATTTTTAAAACACATCAAACCGACAATTAGTTTCAAATATCTTTTCTTCAGTTCGAGATTTGTAATTACATTAATTTTTATGCGTGGAGAATTTGTTGGATTTTATATTGATATACATTTATTTTTAAAATCACTTTCAAAACAGTTCGGACCGCACCGAAATATGCAAAATTTCGTATAATTTTTTAACCGTGGCCACAATATGGGCTGTAATGCTAACAAGAAGAATGTGGTCTCCAAAAACCATTAATAATTAGCAAATGGGCTGTAAATGATTAGAAATAATGGCAGATGGGCTGTATGCTGTTTTCCATAGATTTGAGGCTTTCCTAAAAAAGGTTGATGCACAAGCACTGACTGTTGGATGGCCATCCAACGGCCATCGTGCTTCTTCAATCTCTGCTCTTCCTGCTCCAGCCGCTCAAACAGGCGCCGACGGGACTGCCTGCTCCCTCCTCCCCGCGGCCGGCTCTGCTGCCGCGCAGGCCTCACTGCCCCACCGTACTCCCATCGCTGGCCTAGCCATCCCTCTACTCACCCACACCTGTTGTTATTCTCCGGTGACGGCAGATGAACCAGTAAACCCTCGTACAGTCGTACTCCCCTCCGTGTGGGAAACAACTACCAAGTCTTCCCTGCCTCCGTGTCGTTCCCTTCCTAGGCCTCGCCGTCGTCCACCGCCCTGATGCTCTCGGCGTGGCCTGGTCAACATGGTCAACGACCGACATGCATCTGAAGTGGACTTTTCGTGGAGAGGCCGACAGCTGGGTCCACGGCCGCACGCAAGGAAATTCCTCCTTATTACGTGCAAAATAATGATTCCTCCACCTAACATCAGGGACCCACCGAAAGGGCCTCTGTATTTCACGAAAAAAATGTTACCGCCGCTGACAGCTCGGACACACCAGCTATATCTTCACACGCAAGGAAGTGCCTGCTTATTACGCACAAAAAAATGAATACTCCCCCTGTTAGCTGGGACCCAGTATAGTGGCAGGCTGATTTGTGGGCCTACTAAGTTGACGGGGACGGAGGGCTTTGTCATCTTAGTCAATATGCATGATTCTGGCTCCAGTGACCATACGATGTCCATCCAACGGCCGTAGTGCTTCTTCAACCTCTGGTCTTCTTGCTCCAGCCGCCCAAACCAGCGCCGGTCGTGCCTAGTGCTCCTGCCTCCCGTGGCCAGCTGCGATGTGGCGAAGGCCTCACCGCCCCCTGCTACTCCCATCGTTGGCCAGGCCATCCCTCTACTCACCCACACCCCCTGTTATTCTGCTCCGACGACAGCCTCACACCACAGCGAACCGGTGAACCCTCATACTCCTCTACGCGTGGGCATCCACTGCCGTGTCTTCCCCGGCTCCGCGTCGTCCCCTTCCTAGGCCTCGCCGTCATCCACCGCCCTGGTGCTCTCGGCGCGGCGTGGTCAACGTGGTCAAGGAATGGCTTCCATCGGATGTGGATTGTATGTGGAGAGGCTGACAGCTGGGTCCACGAGCGCGGCAAGGAAGTGCCTCCTTATTACGTGCAAAATAATTATTCATCCACCTGACAGCGGGACCCACCGGACGGGCCACCGTATTTCGCGAAAAAAACGTTTCCCCCTGACTGCTGGGACCCACCAGCTACATCTTCGCATGCAAGGAAGTGTGTCCGGGCAAAAAAATGATTTGCCCCATGACTGCTTGGACCCACCAGCTACATCTTCGTAGGCAAGGAAGTGCCTGACAGTCGGGACCCACCTAGTCGAAGCGTAGGTAGCGTTGTCATTCTGGTCGCGAACGTGTACGTACATACTGGTCGATGTAGAGGCGCGCACGTGTCGTAGTAGAGGCGCGCACGTGTCATAGTAGAGGCGCGCACGTAGCATTTACACGTACGTACAGCGGCCAGGGTGCAAGAAAGAAAATATGGCCACGTATGTGTACATACGTGCGGGGTCTCGAACGCCTACTCGCGCATACGTACGGCCAGGGCTCGTGTACATGGCTGGGTCGGAACCGAAAAACAGCGTCATTGCATGTTCATGGCGAGGCAACGTAATGCGTCGTGTTCATGGGGAGGCAACGGAATGCCTCGTGTTCATCGGGAGGGCTTGGACGGAACAGGCGATGGAAACGAGGCCCGGCGTACCGCAGAACGGAGGAAACGGCCTTGTGTTCGACCGGCCACATTCGAAACGGGATCTTGTTCATCGGGAGGGGTCTGGCGTACCGCAAAATGGAGGAAACGGACCTCCTACGGTCGAAACGGGGGTCCTGTTGATCGGGAGGGGTGTGGCGTACCGCAAAACGGACGAAACGAACTTGTGTTGGAGCGCTACGGTCGAAACAGGGGTCCTGTTCATCGGGAGGGGTGTGGCGTACCGCAAAACGGGACTCCACAGGATACTGTTCATCTCCACCGTCGACCCCTCCAGCCGCCACGAGCTACTGTTCATCCACCATCGACCTCCTCCAGCCTCCACCTGCGACTGTTCATCCACGGGCTCCTGTTCATCTAGCCTCCACCGCGCGCTACTCCACCGGCTACTGTTCAACCACCCCTCCACCGTCTACTGTTCATCCACCCCTCCACACCAGGGGTCCTGTTCAACCACCCCTCCACGGGCACCCCTCCACCGTCTACTGTTCATCTAGCCCTCCACACCACGGGGTCCTGTTCAACCACCCCTCCACCGTCTACTGTTCATCTAGCCCTCCACACCACGGGGTCCTGTTCATCCACCCCTGCACGGGCACCCCTCCACCGTCTACTGTTCATCCAGCCCTCCACCACACCACGGGGTCTTGTTCATCCAGAGGCAACGCCACCGCTCACTGTTCATCCAAACCCCGCCGCAACACTCACTGTTCATCCCATCGATCGGCTTCAGTTAGCAGCAGTAGCGAAGGAATCGCCTGATCGGGTTCAGTTAATAGCCATCGATCGATCGCTCGGGTTCAGTAACGGGTAGCCTGTAGTGCAATCGCTCGGGTTCAGTTAGAGCCCAACGCCTCGCTCGGGTTTAGTTAGAGCGAACGCCTCGCACACACGCGCGTACGTGTACGAGAGAAACGCGCATCGCTCGGCCCCCGACCTCCCACCGTAACTGGGAACTCCCTAAAATTTTCCTCCCCCTCGCTTCTACCACGGTTTTTTCCGTCATGGACGGCCCAAAGAATGTCATGCAGCTGCGTCTCCGGCCCACCCAGGACAAAAAGCCCATTTTCTTTCATGATTTTTTGTCATAGAAGTAGGAGCCCACCACATCTATGATGATACCGGGGTTTGTCATAGTTATCGTCATAGAAGTGTCATATGTATGACATAATTTTTTTTCGTTCGGCCCAAAATGTCACAGATGTGTCTTTTTTGTAGTGCACATTATTTACGCTGTTAATTATATACGCAACAATATTAACGTACAACATCTCTTGTTTGCGCATGTCCGGACCGCTGCCACGGCCGGTCCTGACCAACCCGAACCCTCTTCATCACCTGCGCGTGCTTCTCGCCCGAAATGGTCAGTGGCGCATTCATGCCCGGCCAGAGCAGACGCGACCTCTCACTGGCGCCGGCATTGATTGCGGCGCGCCGGCCGAGAGAGCGTCGCCCACGTCGCTTCAGGGTGCACGCGGCTGCTCCGTGTTCAAATGTCGCAATAGCCGGCTACAACATGCGTGATCTCTTCTAGTAGTAAGTTCTTGGGAGTCCGTGCTACAGCTAGCTGTCCTCCCCCAACTCGTCAATCTCTTCCAGTAGTGCTAGTACTCCATGGTGTGATCCATCGACAAGCAGGCGGGAAAGTTATGGTATACTACTCGGTTTGCGGTGAGTGTCATGCCGAGCGACCATGTGGGGTCGAGCCGTGGAGGAGGGTGAGACACGAACACGACAGACGTGATTTAAACGTTGGTTTTGCTCAATGGCGTGATCCAACAAAACGAAACGTTGGTTTCTCTCCGTTTCCATTTTTTCTCCGGAAAAACGGAAATTTTTCCATTCCATTTTCATTCCTATTCCAAGGTTGCCCCATTACAACATTCCATCAAATACAAAGGAAAACTAACACGCATGCTGATGCATCTCAATGATTCACAGATCATAGCCAATATTTACTTCACAACTAAAGAAAAAAGTTGTGAGAGCGTGTACGATAGAAAAACTACTGATGGGGTCACTACGACTTAAACCCTAAACCCTAAACATGATTTAATTTCCTGGCCAGGTAGAACCTGTCGAAGGAATGTGCTAGAGGGAGATTCTTTAGTGAGAATCTCAGCAACAATAGAAGCAACACTCTTTGGTTCTCCACCTTCTGGTACCTCTTGTTCCATAGCACTTTCCATGTCGGGAAGGAAAGACGGCTGGCACCCTCGGATCATACGATGCTTTTATGTAGTTCCACTAAAATCGACCTGAGCATCCCTGATGGCAAAGATATTGAAGAAGTGTGATTAGAATAATAGTACTGGCACTAGTTCATGAGACATAAAGTCATCACAAATAGAAGCCGATAGAAGTAGAGAAAGATCGACATGGATATGGAGCTATGGGAGTGGAGCAAGCCGGCTCCAAAAGGAAGATGGACTACCTGGGACGTCGGGCTGTAGCTAGAAGGGCGGTTGGGACGCGACATCGGCCGTTACCGCGGTGACCCCCGATTGGGATGCACCGACTATGGGTTTTCTCCCTCACCGATGTCGACCGCGTCTACGCAGAACATTGTTCCCTTCCCCCAGCTGCGGGATTAGGCCCGTCGTTCTATGCTTGCGAAGAGAGCAACCTAAGCAAGCAGGCTTGTAGCTTAGGCTCCTGCTAGTGTATATATAGTGGTTTTCTTTTTCTCTCCATATCAACCATTTTATATTGCGTACGTGTCATTCAAGAGTGAAATGATGGTTGCTTCTTCTGACTAACTTACTGTGTTATTTGACTGCATCTTAGTGGCCCCTACACGTACTCCCCCTACGTGTATGCAACAGTCACACGTACACATGGACGCAAAAACGCGCGCGACGCCCTAATGCATGCATGTCCGAGCACACGACGGAACACACACGGTCACGCTCATGTGCTCAACCTACACATGCATGCACACACATACTCAGTCAGGGTGAGCTAGTGACCGTATGAACACCGGAAAATATATATATATTGAGCGCAATGAGCGTATTATGAAGTCCACTGACCGTATTTTTACAAATATACAGTGACAGACAGTGTATTTATCTCGTTTGAAATTAAGCCATATTAACCGGAGAGGAGGCAGCATGGACTAGCATTACTTTGTTGTGTCCCGTCAACTTGCCGAACGAGGAGAAGGTTGCAGGGCGGGAGAAGCTTGCGCGCGGTGGCTTGCAGGACAAGGAGAAACTTTTGACTAATGCAAGCTCTCCCTCGCTCAGGCGGTGGACGTGCAACAATTAATTCGGTGTCAGATTGCCAAAAGCATACACTATACTACTAGTGCTATTATTGTTCCACTTCCCAAACAGCCAAGCGCAAAGTCCATAAAGGTACGTAATATACTAGTACTAGGAACCGGATGGAGGAGCGTCTGCACTCTTATTATAATTTTAGAATGTGATAAAGCAATCTTCAACACATTTGGTTCTCTTCGAGGGTTCTCGCATGTGATAATGGAAGTTGATTGCATGGAACACTCGCCACAATTCTCGCTTAATCCTGTTACAAATAGTAGTGCTCAGTAATATTTCCTCTTTTTTTGTTATTCAGCATGTAAACATGTTAGCAAACCTTGCGGCGCATCTTTGTGCGAACCGTGCTTGCTGCACTTTGAATGTGGCCGAGAGCTGGCTTGATGAAACACCTCGCTTCCTACTTCTTTTTTGTGGGGTAGCTCGCTTCCTAGTGACCAGTGTCTTGGCTGATCGTCCTAAGAATGCTTATATATGAATAAAGCTCTCTCATTTACCTGCAAAAAAGATTAAGCCATATTAACCGGAAAGGACGGAGTATGGACTAGCACTACTATTTGGTGTGTCCCGTCAACTCGCAGAACGAGGAGAAGCTTGCAGGACAAGGTGAAGCTTGCTTACGCCTTTTGACTAATGCAACCTACCCTCGGTGGACATGCATCAGTCCATTCGGTGTCAGATTGTCAGAGGCATACACTGTAGTACCCAACATGCAGAGTACCATCATTGTTCGACTTCACTAAGGGGCGAAGAGCCATGCGCAGTAGTACGCGTACTTGGTTTTGCACCTTCATACTACTCCACCCTCCGTCACAGTTTACAGGGCGCACTTCATTATGATGCATTTCTCTCAATGCATTTCCACCACCAGAGAGACTTTAGACGCGTTTGGTATAATGCTCAATTAATTAGGGCGTGGTAACCACAATCAGGTCCACAATTTTCTCTCCATGTACTATACTACTACGGAGTGCATGCATGTGTGTACCCGGGGTGGAAGCACTACATGCATGTGTGTACGCATTATTCCCTCTAGTAATAGACGCCGTGCTATAACTACCAATGCTATTTTTCAGGCCGATCGCTAGTTGCCTTGGTCCCACAGATCTTTTTTCATTTTTTCCGAAGCGCGCTGTATAAACCGTGACGGACGAAGTAGTATGAGCGGATTCGAAGAAGAGCGTATCGATGGTTGCTTCTTTAGAGCAACTTACAGTGGGAAAGGTGGGGCTTATGATTTGACTGCTCATTACTCACGATTAATGCGGCGCAACGACCGGGCTGAGTCTCCCATGCGGTTGTGCACTACCCCCTCGGTTCTTAAATATACTCCGGAGTATTTGTCTTTCTAGAGATTTCAACGAGTGACTACTCAAATATTTTTCTTTTTAGAGATTCCAAATGGACTGGCACATACGGATGTATATAGACATATTTTAGAGTGTAGATTCACTCATTTTGCTCTGTATGTAGTCACTTGTTGAAATCTCTGTTAAGACGAATAGAATATTTAGGAACGGAGGGAGTACACATATGAAGCAAAATGAGTGAATCTACACTCTAAAATATGCCCGTTTGAAATTTGTAAAAAGACAAATATTTAGGAACGAAGGAGTGTAATTTTGTGCATGGCACATGGACCCGGATGATAAAGAGGCTTCTGGCAATGCTATTAAGCTTCCATTATTTGTTTACATAATTTACGTACTATACAAATAATTTTCCAGCGACATGAAATTGTACAATGGTGTGAGCTTTTAGCTTTTGTTTCGCGTGTCTTGCCATCGATGCTCTTTCGGAAACAATAAAAAACTAACTTCCTTGCTAATGCATGTCAATTATTAGCAGATCAGAGCTAATAATTACATCAAAACTGAGGACAAAGTTGTGAGAAGGTGTTAAATTAAAATTGATCCATGCTTTCATTGGCAGCAACGTCCCCCCAGCTTTGTCTAAATCAACAAGGCATGTTGGGAAAAAAAGTAGCTGTCTGGAGCATGCAACATTCCGATCATTTTGTGCAGTTCCACTAAAATAGAGCTGAGCGTCCCTGTTCCAAAGATATCAAGTGTGATTATGATAATAGTGTTGGGGAACATTGCAGAAAACAAAAACTTTCCTATGGTTTCACCAAGATCCATCTAGGAGTTCATCTAGCAACGAGTGATTAGATGCATCTACATACCTTTGTAGATCGCGAGCGGAAGCGTTCGAAGAACGGGGTTGATGTAGTCGAACACGACGTGATTCAAATCACCGGAGATCCTAGCACCGAACGGACGGTACCTCCACGTTCAACACATGTACGGAACAGATGACGTCTCCTCCTTTCTTGATCTAGCAAGGGGGAAGGAGAGGTTGATGAAGATCCAGCAGCACGACGGCGTGGTGGTGGATGCAGGGCGTCACAGTAGCAGGGCTTCGCCTATACTACGAGAGAGAGACGTAACGGGGAGAGAGGGAGGCGCCAGGGGCTGGTCTATCAAGTCCCTCCTCTCCCCCACTATACATAGGAGGGCCAAGGGGGGGTGGTGCGCCAGCCTAGGAGATCCAATCTCCTAGGTGCGGCGGCCAAGGGGAGGTTTCCCTCCCCCCCAAGGCACCTAGAGGTGCCTTCCACCATTAGGACTCTTCCCTTTTGTGGAACCCTAGGCGCATGGGCTTTTGGGGCTGGTGCCCCTGGCCCATGCAGGCCAAGGCGCACCCCCTACAGCCCATGTGGCCCCCCGGGATAGGTGGCCCCACCCGGTGGGCCCTCGGGACCCTTCCGGTGGTCCCGGTACAATACCGATGACCCCGAAACTTGTCCCGATGGCCGAAACTGCACTTCCTATATATAATTCTTTACCTCCGGACCATTCCGGAACTCCTCGTGACGTCCGGGATCTCATACGGGACTCCGAACAACATTCGGGTTACTGCATATACATATCTTCACAACCCTAGCGTCACCGAACCTTAAGTGTGTAGACCCTACGGGTTCGGGAGACATGCAGACATGACCGGGAGGACTCTCCGGTCAATAACCAACAGCGGGATCTGGATACCCATGTTGGCTCCCACATGCTCCACGATGATCTCATCGGATGAACCACGATGTCGAGGATTAAACAACCCCGTATACAATTCCCTTTGTCAATCGGTATGTTACTTGCCCGAGACTCGATCGTCGGTATCCCAATACCTTGTTCAGTCTCGTTACCGGCAAGTCACTTTACTCGTACCATAATGCATGATCCCGTGATCAACCACTTGGTCACCTTGAGCTCATAATGATGATGCATTACCGAGTGGGCCCAGTGATACCTCTCCGTTATATGGAGTGACAAATCCCAGTCTCGATCCGTGTCAACCCAACAGACACTTTCAGAAATACCTGTAGTGCACCTTTATAGTCACCCAGTTACGTTGTGACGTTTGATACACCCAAAGCACTCTTACAGTATCCAGGAGTTACACGATCTCATGGTCAAAGGAAAAGATACTTGACATTGGAAAAGCTCTAGCAAACGAACTACACGATCTTGTGCTATGCTTAGGATTAGGTATTGTCCATCACATCATTCTCCTAATGATGTGATCCCGTTATCAATGACATCCAATGTCCATAGCCAGGAAACCATGACTATCTGTTGATCAACGAGCTAGTCAACTAGAGGCTTACTAGGGACATATTATGGTCTATGTATTCACACGTGTATTACGATTTCCGGATAATACAGTTATAGCATGAATAAAGACAATTATCATGAACAAAGAAATATAATAATAATACTTTTATTATTGCCTCTAGGGCATATTTCCAACAGTCTCCTACTTGCACTAGAGTCAATAATCTAGTTACATTGTGATGAATCGAACACCCATGGAATTCTGGTGTTGATCATGTTTTGCCCTAGCGAGAGGTTTAGTCAACGGATCTGCTATATTCAGGTCCGTATGTACTTTACAAATCTCTATGTCTCCATCTTGAACATTTTCACGAATGGAGTTGAAGCGACGCTTGATGTGCCTTGTCTTCTTGTGAAACCTGGGCTCCTTGGCAAGTGCAATAGCCCCAGTGTTGTCACAAAAGAGTTTGATTGGCCCCGACGCATTGGGTATGACTCCTAGGTCGGTGATGAACTCCTTCACCCATATTGCTTCATGTGCTGCCTCCGAGGCTGCCATGTACTCCGCTTCACATGTAGATCCCGCCACCACGCTCTGCTTGCAGCTGCACCAGCTCACTGCTCCACCATTCAACATATACACGTATCCGGTTTGTGACTTAGAGTCATCCAGATCTGTGTCGAAGCTAGCGTCAACGTAACCCTTTACGACGAGCTCTTCGTCACCTCCATAAACGAGAAACATTTCCTTAGTCCTTTTCAGGTACTTCAGGATATTCTTGACCGCTGTCCAGTGTTCCTTGCCGGGATTACTTTGGTACCTTCCTACCAAACTTACGGCAAGGTTTACATCAGGTCTAGTACACAGCATGGCATACATAATAGAACCTATGGCTGAGGCATAGGGGATGACACTCATCTCTTCTATATCTTCTGCCGTGGTCGGGCATTGAGCTGAGCTCAATTTCATACCTTGCAAAACAGGCAAGAACCCTTTCTTGGACTGATCCATTTTGAACTTCTTCAAAATCTTATCAAGGTACGTGCTTTGTGAAAGACCTATGAGGCGTCTCGATCTATCCCTATAGATCTTGATGCCTAATATATAAGCAGCTTCTCCAAGGTCTTCATTGAAAAACTCTTATTCAAGTAGGCCTTGATGCTGTCCAAGAGTTCTATATCATTTCCCATCAAAAGTATGTCATCTACATATAGTATGAGGAATGCTACAGAGCTCCCACTCACTTTCTTGTAAATGCAGGCTTCTCCATAAGTCTGCGTAAACCCAAACGCTTTGATCATCTTATCAAAGCGAATGTTCCAACTCCGAGATGCTTGCACCAGCCCATAAATCGAGCGTTGGAGCTTGCACACCTTGTCAGCATTCTTAGGATCGACAAAACCTTCCGGCTGCATCATATACAATTCTTCCTTAAGGAAACCATTAAGGAATGCCGTTTTGACGTCCATTTGCCATATTTCATAATCGTAGAATGCGGCAATTGCTAACATGATTCGGACGGACTTTAGCTTCGCTACTGGTGAGAAAGTCTCATCGTAGTCAACCCCTTGAACTTGTCGATAACCCTTAGTGAGAAGCCGAGCTTTATAGATGGTCACATTACCATCCGCGTCTGTCTTCTTCTTAAAGATCCATTTATTTTCTATGGCTCGCCGTTCAACGGGCAAGTCAGTCAAAGTCCATACTTCGTTTTCATACATGGATCCTATCTCGGATTTCATGGCTTCTAGCCATTTGTCGGAATCCGGTCCCGCCATCGCTTCTTCATAGTTCGAAGGTTCACCGTTGTCTAACAACATAATTTCCAAGACAGGGTTGCCGTACCACTCTGGTGCGGAACGTGTTCTTGTGGACCTTCGAATTTCAGTAGGAGCTTGATCAGAAGTATCTTGATCATCATGAATAACTTCCTCTCTAGTCGGTGCAGGCACCTCAGGAACATTTTCTTGAGTTGCGCCATTTACCGGTTCAAGAGGCAATACTTCATCAAGTTCTACTTTCCTCCCACTTACTTCTTTCGAGAGAAACTCTTTCTCTAGAAAGGATCCATTCCTGGCAACAAAGATCTTGCCTTCAGATCTGAGGTAGAAGGTATACCCAGCAGTTTCTTTAGGGTATCCTATGAAGACGCATTTTTCCGACTTGGGTTCGAGCTTTTCAGGTTGAAGTTTCTTGACATAAGCATCGCATCCCCAAACTTTTAGAAACGACAGCTTAGGTTTCTTCCCAAACCATAATTCATACGGTGTCGTCTCAACGGATTTCGACGGAGCCCTATTTAAAGTGAATGCGGCAGTCTCTAAAGCATAGCCCCAAAAAGATAGCGGTAAATTGGTAAGAGACATCATAGATCGTACCATATCTAATAGAGTGCGATTACGACGTTCGGACACACCATTACGCTGAGGTATTCCAGGCGGCGTGAGTTGTGAAACTATTCCACATTTTCTTAAGTGTGTGCCAAATTCGTGACTCAAGTATTCTCCTCCACGATCTGATCGTAGAAACTTGATTTTCCTGTCATGTTGATTCTCAACCTCACTCTGAAATTCCTTGAACTTTTCAAAGGTTTCAGATTTGTGTTTCATTAAGTAGACATACCCATATCTACTCAAGTCATCAGTGAGGGTGAGAACATAACGATAGCCACCGCGAGCCTCAACACTCATTGGACCGCACACATCAGTATGTATGATTTCCAATAAGTTGGTTGCTCGCTCCATTGTTCCTGAGAACGGAGTCTTGGTCATTTTTCCCATGAGGCATGGTTAGCACGTGTCAAATGATTCATAATCAAGAGACTCTAAAAGTCCATCTGCATGGAGCTTCTTCATGCATTTGACACCTATGTGACCAAGGCGGCAGTGCCACAAGTATGTGGGACTATCATTATCAACCTTACATCTTTTGGTACTCACACTATGAATATGTGTAGTAATACGCTCGAGATTCATTAAGAATAAACCATTGCCTATCGGAGCATGACCATAAAACATATCTCTCATATAAATAGAACAACCATTATTCTCGGATTTAAATGAGTAGCCATCTCGTATTAAACGAGATCCTGATACAATGTTCATGCTCAAACATGGCACTAAATAACAATTATTGAGGTTTATAACTAATCCCGTAGGTAAATGTGGAGGTAGCGTGCCGACGGCGATCACATCGACCTTGGAACCATTCCCGACGCGCATCGTCACCTCGTCCTTCGCCAGTCTCCGTTTATTCCACAGCTCCTGCTGTGAGTTACAAATATGAGCAACGGCACCGGTATCAAATACCCAGGAGTTACTACGAGCACTGGTAAGGTACAAATCAATTACATGTATATCAAATATACTTTTGGTGTTACCGGCCTTCTTGTCCGCTAAGTATTTGGGGCAGTTCCGCTTCCAGTGACCCTTCCCTTTGCAATAAAAGCACTCTGTCTCAGGCTTGGGTCCATTCTTTGACTTCTTCCCGACAGCTTGCTTGCCGGGCGCAGCAACTTCCTTGCCGTCCCTCTTGAAGTTCTTTTTACCCTTGCCCTTCTTGAACTTAGTGGTTTTATTCATCATCAACACTTGATGTTCCTTCTTGACTTCTACCTCTGCTGATTTCAGCATAGCAAATACTTCAGGAATGGTCTTTACCATCCCCTGCATATTGAAGTTCATCACAAAGCTCTTGTAGCTTGGTGGAAGCGACTGGAGGATTCTGTCAATGACCGCGTCATCCGGGAGATTAACTCCCAGCTGAGTCAAGCGGTTATGTAACCCAGACATAGTGAGTATGTGCTCACTGACAGAACTATTTTCCTCCATCTTACAGCTGAAGAATTTGTCGGAGACTTCATATCTCTCAATCCGGGCATGAGCTTGAAAAACCATTTTTAGCTCTTCGAACATCTCATATGCTCCATGTCTCTCAAAACGCTTTTGGAGCCCCGGCTCTAAGCTGTAAAGCATGCCGCACTGAACGAGGGAGTAGTCATCAGTACGTGTCTGCCAAGCGTTCATAGCGTCTTGGTTCTGTGGGACGGGTGGATCACCTAGCGGTGCTTGTAGGACATAATCTTTCTTGGCAGCTATGAGGATGATCCTTAGGTTCCGGACCCAGTCCGTATAGTTGCTGCCATCGTCTTTCAGCTTGGTTTTCTCTAGGAACGCGTTGAAATTGAATACAACGTTGGCCATTTGATCTACAAGACATATTGTAAAGATTTTAGACTAACTTCATGATAATTAAGTTCATCTAATCAAATTATTAATGAACTCCCACTCAGATTAGACATCCCTCTAGTCATCTAAGTGTTACACGATCCGAGTCGACTAGGCCGTGTCCGATTAACACGTGAGACGGACTAGTCATCGCCGGTGAACATCTTCATGTTGATCGTATCTTCCATACGACTCGTGTTCGACCTTTCGGTCTCTGTGTTCCGAGGCCATGTCTGTACATGCTAGGCTCGTCAAGTTAACCCTAAGTGTTTTTGCATGTGTAAAACTGTCTTACACCCGTTGTATGTGAACGTAAGGATCTATCACACCCGATTAACACGTGGTGCTTCGAAACGACGAACTGTAGCAACGGTGCACAGTTAGGGGAGAACACTTCTTGAAATTGTTGTAAGGGATCATCTTATTTACTACCGTCGTTCTAAGTAAACAAGATGCAAAACATGATAAACATCACATGCAATCAAATAATAATAGTGACATGATATGGCCAATATCACATAGCTCCTTTGATCTCCATCTTGGGGCTCCATGATCATCCTGTCACCGTCATACTCATCGACATGTAAGTTGTGATTCCTTGTACAATAGCATGAACATCTCATACATCACATATAGATCATTCATCATTCATCACAACTTTGGCCATATCATATCACAAAGCACTTGCTGCAAAAACAAGTTAGACGTCCTCTAATTGTTGTTGCAGGTTTTACGTGGCTAAAGTAGGGTTCTAACGAGAACGTTTTCTTACCTACGTGAAAGACACAACGTGATTTGTCAACTTCTATTTACCCTTCATAAGGACCCTGTTCATCGAATCTGCTCCAACTAAAGTAGGAGAGACAGACACCCGCCAGCCACCTTATGCAACTTGTGCATGTTAGTCGGTGGAACCGGTCTCACGTAAGCATACATGTAAGGTTGGTCCGGGCCGCTTCATCCCACGATACCGTTGAAGCAAGATAAGACTAGTAGCGGCAAGAAAGTTGACAACATCTACGCCCACAACAAATTGTGTTCTACTCGCGCAAGAAGAACTACGCATAGACCTAGCTCATGATGCCACTGTTGGGGAACGTTGCAGAAAACAAAAACTTTCCTACGGTTTCACCAAGATCCATCTAGGAGTTCATCTAGCAATGAGTGATTAGATGCATCTACATACCTTTGTAGATCGCGAGCGGAAGCGTTCGAAGAACGGGGTTGATGTAGTCGAACACGACGTGATTCAAATCACCGGAGATCCTAGCACCGAACGGACGGTACCTCCGCGTTCAACACATGTACGGAACGGATGACGTCTCCTCCTTTCTTGATCCAGCAAGGGGGAAGGAGAGGTTGATGAAGATCCAGCAGCACGACGGCGTGGTGGTGGATGCAGGGCGTCACAGTAGCAGGGCTTCGCCTATACTACGAGAGAGAGAGACGTAACGGGGAGAGAGGGAGGCGCCAGGGGCTGGTCTATCAAGTCCCTCCTCTCCCCCACTATATATAGGAGGGCCAAGGGGGGGTGGTGCGCCAGCCTAGGAGATCCAATCTCCTAGGTGCGGCGGCCAAGGGGAGGTTTCCCTCCCCCCCAAGGCACCTAGAGGTGCCTTCCACCATTAGGACTCTTCCCTTTTGTGGAACCCTAGGCGCATGGGCTTTTGGGGCTGGTGCCCCTGGCCCATGCAGGCCAAGGCGCACCCCCTACAGCCCATGTGGCCCCCCGGGATAGGTGGCCCCACCCGGTGGGCCCTCGGGACCCTTCCGGTGGTCCCGGTACAATACCGATGACCCCGAAACTTGTCCCGATGGCCGAAACTGCACTTCCTATATATAATTCTTTACCTCCGGACCATTCCGGAACTCCTCGTGACGTCCGGGATCTCATACGGGACTCCGAACAACATTCGGGTTACTGCATATACATATCTTCACAACCCTAGTGTCACCGAACCTTAAGTGTGTAGACCCTACGGGTTCGGGAGACATGCAGACATGACCGGGACGACTCTCCGGTCAATAACCAACAGCGGGATCTAGATACCCATGTTGGCTCCCACATGCTCCACGATGATCTCATCGGATGAACCACGATGTCGAGGATTAAACAACCCCGTATACAATTCCCTTTGTCAATCGGTATGTTACTTGCCCGAGACTCGATCGTCGGTATCCCAATACCTTGTTCAGTCTCGTTACCGGCAAGTCACTTTACTCGTACCGTAATGCATGATCCCATGATCAACCACTTGGTCACCTTGAGCTCATAATGATGATGCATTACCGAGTGGGCCCAGTGATACCTCTCCGTTATATGGAGTGACAAATCCCAGTCTCGATCCGTGTCAACCCAACAGACACTTTCAGAAATACCTGTAGTGCACCTTTATAGTCACCCAGTTACGTTGTGACGTTTGATACACCCAAAGCACTCTTACGGTATCCAGGAGTTACACGATCTCATGGTCAAAGGAAAAGATACTTGACATTGGAAAAGCTCTACCAAACGAACTACACGATCTTGTGCTATGCTTAGGATTAGGTCTTGTCCATCACATCATTCTCCTAATGATGTGATCCCGTTATCAATGACATCCAATGTCCATAGCCAGGAAACCATGACTATCTGTTGATCAACGAGCTAGTCAACTAGAGGCTTACTAGGGACATATTATGCTCTATGTATTCACACGTGTATTACGATTTCCGGATAATACAGTTATAGCATGAATAAAGACAATTATCATGAACAAAGAAATATAATAATAATACTTTTATTATTGCCTCTAGGGCATATTTCCAACAAATAGAGGACTGCTGATGAAACAATAAACACACAAATAGAAGCCGGTCACCTTTTAGTCTCTCTTAAGACTAACTAGTTGGAGAAGATTAGGCTCGGAGTTGGATGAGGAGGATAGAGCAAAACTAATCTCCCTTTGTGCAGTCGCACTGAAATGTAGAGACGTTGCCCGTGTGACATTTTAGTACAACTGCACAAAACACTCTTAAGAAAAAAGTGATTTGTGCAGTTCACCAAAAGGTCGCAATAGCAACGACGTGAAATGGATAGCCCTGTTTGCAAAAAAGAGGTAGAAAGGGAACAATTACTGGCCAATAACAGTTGATGACACATGCGATGACAAAAAAGAAGCATATTCCTTGTCCTAAGGGAAGATAACAACACGGTTGTGTTTGTCTAAAACGGTGTGAGGACGAGAATGCAATATGGAAAGTACGCCGGACGAGCAATGTTTTGGGCAAAGAACTATGGAAGATCCACATGCAGCGACGTGGGAAAACGGGCAGTGGAGCAAGGCCGGAGGGGATACCTGGAGGTCGTCGGAATGTAACTAGGTGAGCGGCGGTGGGCGGAATCTGCGAGCAGGTGGCGTAGGCCCTGCCGCGCCGGAGCTTGGTCAGAGAGAACGACGTGTACCGCAGATCGGGACGTGCTGCCTCGGCGCGTCGAACGGAGAAACGATGCACTTCCTCCCTTTCCCCCGGCGGACGGGATGTGGCCGGATCAGTGACCAACGGTGAGAGAGAGAGAGAGGCCACCGTACTCCCTTTCCCCCGGCGAAGGGGATGCGGCCGGATCAGTACCAACGGTGAGAGAGAGAGGCCACCGCACTCCCTTTCCCCCGGCGGATGGGATGCGGACAGATCAGTGACCAACGGTAAGAGAGAGAGGCCACCGGAGCCTTGTGTGAGATACTTTGAAGAGCGGACTACCTTTTCCTCCATAAAAATCGTTTTATATTCTGTGTACGTGCCATTGAGCGCTATAACTTTATTTAAAAATAACGTGGCAACGCGTCAAGTCGAACTTTGTTTCGTGCATGCGTGGTACACGACCTCCCTAGGTAAACAACCGCTACAGGTGTTCAAATTAGCACATGGGCTGCCATTTCGTAAAGAAATGAGCTCCACCGTGTACCCGCGCGGGTGTGGCTGGGCACGAAGCGTGAGTACATGCACGGTGCACCTATTCTCTTCTTGTATATGTACACCACCTGCGTGGGGTTGTGTGAGAGATATACAAACCTAGAGAGATATAGTGTGTGGGTTCTTGAGAGTTTTTTTTGTGTGGGGGGGGGTCAATCAAAAAATTAACATATGCAATGTGTGTGAAATAGAGTCCTGGATATAACATATATATAGAGGGGGCGATCCACGAGAAGAGAGTGGAGGTATCATCGGCTTGAGGTGTCCATAGAATCGAAGAGAGGGATGATGTGTGTGTGTGCGCGCGCGATCAATAAAGAGTGCCATCGAATTTGTGTGTGCACACGTCAAAGATATAGAGTGGTTGGCCTACTGGAACGTGAGATGGGACATGTGCAGTTTGTCTCTGTGGCATGGATACCTACCTGCAACGCTCGACTATCAGTGTGTGGTGGGGGAAGAGGGATCCCCAATTAACGATAGAGGTACAATGGCTGGTATATGTGTGGAGGAGGAGAGAGGCCTACCTCATGTATTAAGGAGATCGATCTGCCTCATGTATTAAGGGAGATCGATCGGCATCCATGCATATGTGCAGGAGATGAATAAGGTTGGGAGAGAGATAGAGCTAGAGTGTTGGAGGGGGTGGTAGTGGAGTTGCTTCTAACAAATGGTGGGATAGGCTTGCTAGACAAACGGAGGGCACGCCTGCAATATAATTAAGAGAGGAGATGGCTGCTTGTTGTCTGTGCACGTGCGTGTGAGAGACGAGTCAGGAGGCATGCACGAATGATGAGGGGGGACGATGTGGCTGTGGTAAGCAGATGTTACTACATAGGAAGATCAATCACCCTTTGTAAGAGAAAGGAGAGACATAACTTGTGAGGTACGTCGATCGATGGGGGGTAGTTAAAGTCGATCTAGGTATATGTTGGGAGATCGATCGGTATACATGCATGTGTGTGTTAGAAGCAAATGAGGCACGAGGAGAAGGATAGAGAGAGAGGGATGCATGTAGGAGGTGGTACGAGAGGCATACTATATCGAGGGGGAGGAGTGTGCGAGTACGAGAACGATGAAAAGAGTGGTGGGAGTGAGGCATGGACGGTGACAAGAGAAGAGGGGAAGCTTGTGTTTGTGCTAGGCACACCTGGCTAGAGAGGCATATCGATCAATGTGTGCCGTAAAGAAGGAGCTGGGGGCCTACACACACCGTGGGTGAACGACCTAAAGTGAAAAGACGAATTTGCATGATGGAGCTAGAGAATGCTGAGGGAGGGTGAGAGGGATGCGGGCGTGTGCATGCACAAGAGAAAGTTAGCGCTAGCTACAAAGATAAGAGGGTTGTGTGGGAGTAAAATACGAATAGAGATCATATATACTTCATTATAAAAAGTGAATTCGGATATTTGAAGAATTTATCATAGTGTTTCAAACCGACGGATGTGTGAATATATATAACGGTGATACACATGGTGTGGTTATGAACATGGTATACTACATTTAATATATTTTATCTCCACTCTTATAAAAAACGGAGTTGTTGATGATGGTGTGCCTGCCATCCTGCATTATAGGCCGTCTGATTTATATCTGGCGGGTAGCAAGGAAACTATGATGGTTGAAGTTGGCAACAATCATGATTGTAGATTCTTATTGAAATAGAGAAACGAATTCAAATTTAGTTCGAATTGCAGCGGTAGTATAGACATTTGGAATGCACTAAAATTTTGGTATGAGTAGGTTACATGCATTATACAGCAAGCGAAAAAATTTAATCGGACATAACATGGATTCATACTCCCTCCTTCCATCTATATAGGGCGTAATGAGATTTTTAAGACCGCCTTTGACTATTGACAAGATTAATAGTACATGACATGCACAATATGAAAATTATATCATTGAAAGAACCTTTCACAGACGAATTTAACGGTGTGCTTTGTGTAAGTTTCATGTCATATATCATTGCTCTAATATTTGGTCAAAGTTAGCATCGAAAAATGCATTAGGCCCTATATAGATGGAAGGAGGGAGTATCTTTGAATAGCATTTGTATAGTAAAACAGGGCAAGACTCTCTCTTTGTGTGGTGTGAATAGTTTTATTTTTTTCGTTTTCTTTTTGGTTGAGGGAAGTGCGAATTGATTTGGTACGTACAAGTACACTATTACTACACGTTAGGCTTGTCCCTAAAATTCAACCCGCGTCTTGTTATATCCCGAAAATTCAGATATCGTGCTCCCAAAACTGGCGCCTTCACAACCCGCGCCTTGCTATCCCGAAATTACAACGAGTGCGAAAACTCCCTCCAGCTACCAAATCCCGACACGCGAAATCCCCCTTCTAACCCTGAGCCGAAAGGGCCGCTAGTTCAAATCGGTGGGGCGTACTTTTGTAACACACCCTACATTTTGGACAAGCGCGTTCCTAAGTCATGCTTCACCCCCTCCCATCACCCCCTTTTCGCCATTCGAAATCCCAGGCCGCAATAACCTCTCCGCTCCAGCCGCGAAACACCACCATCCTCCGTCCGCCACGTCACCGCTGCCCAGCCGGAGCCTCTTCCCCGACGACGTCGTCCACCGCAACAGCTTGACGTCCCTCGTCCACCTCCCCGGATGAGGATCCTCGTCCATCTCGCCGTCCCGCCGATTTAGCCGCCCCGTCATCCACTTCCAAGGAGCTGCTCCGACGATCGCCTCGTCTATCGCGGCTGCTCCATCCCCACAGCGCCGCCTTAACCTGCTCCACTGGAACCGCAGCATCCTCACCGACTCCTCGGACGAAGCCGAGGCCTACTCGGCGCCACCAAAGAGTCAACAGTTTTTACCTCATCTGTTGTAGTCAGGTGGTTTTTGGTGATGTTAATTTTACATCCATTTTACATCATCTATTGGAGATGCTATTACAATCCCACTTGAGATTGACGATGTCTGTCTTGTGCTGCTTCAGCCTTGACGTCTTACGGCTCACCGGAGCTGCTCCAACAACAGAATGATCCGTCACAATAGAGCAGTGCCCTGGACGCCGTCTACACCGCCCTCAGATCTTCCTCCACACCTCCGACAGCCACCTCTGCCTCAACTGCTTCAGCGACCAACCCAATGATGCTGAGGTCGACATGGCTACGGCAAAGAGGTTGTACACTTGTTGCATCACTTATTACTATACATTCACGTCGATCCATTAGGGCTATTTTGGTTCAACGGAAAAACATCGATCCACTAGTTGTTACCATCACTCTAAATTTCTGCATGCTCTCCTTGCATAATCTCACCATATTTTTTTCGTATGCATGTCAGATATTGTACACAGTCATGCTGAACATGTAGAGAAAAAGAGAAGAGTTTTGCGCGGCAATACAATGTCATGCCGACATCGCTCCATGGTGGGTTCAATGGAAAAACCTCCCCACCCCTCTCCAGATTGTAATCCAGAGGAAGATATCTGTTCTGAGGCGGATTCGAACGCCGCTGACCACTCCTATTTACCCCCAAGGTGTTTGCTCTACCTTGGCATGATGATGTTAGTCATATCATGCATATGTTGCCTTGCAGTGCCTACTTTTGACATCATATATGTCATCTGCTTAGTTTAGACATGTTCTGTAATGCCACCTGTTTAGTTTCTATATCATATATGGGAATTATGCAGTCTCATGTTTTTTAGCCAGCCATAATATATGTGAAATGTGCAATGCCATCCTGTTTAACCAGGAATCATATATTTGAATGATATCTTGCCCATCCTTTTCTTCATTACATTTCCATCTGTCGACAATGTTTGTACATTAAACTACTCTTTTTGTGAATTAGCCATTTGGGTGAGAGATGGAAAAATCTGGAGTGAAAACAAGGCCTTCAGAGCAGACAGTGCTACCTGTTGAAGCAAATCTCTTGTTGGGTCCCGATAGCTCCTCAGAGATGGATTCAAAGACAGATGACTAGTCCTATTCCCCCACTGAGGTGTATGCTCTAACTTGGCACGGTTATACTGCTCATATCATGCATACGGTGTCTTGCATTGCATAGTTTAGACATCATATACACAATATTCAACACCATGTTCTTAGTTCAGACATCATATCGAATGCCCTCTGTTTAGCATATAAATCACATATGCGAATTAAATGATGCGATCCTAATTACTTAGATAACATGTAGGTGAATTATGTCATGCGATCTTGTTTATTTATTCATCATATCTTTGAATTATGTTATGCTATGCTATCCAGTTTAGATAGACATCATATATGTGAAATTATGTCATGCTATCTGTTTTAGTTAAACAATATACATGTCAACTATTTCATGCCCTCTTTTTTCCACACTATCTATTGCATCTGTCTCTCATACAATGTCTGTACATTCAACTATGTTTCCTGTTTATCAGCCATTTGAATTGGAGCGGGTGATGCCAGTATCTAGCGGACTAAAAACACGGTCTTCAAATAAAACAGTGCTACCTCTTGGTGGAGATAGCACCCCGGTTGTACATGCACAAGAACCAGCCCTACCACACATAACCCAAACTCTCGTAGATTGTACCCCTACTCGATGGACAGAGAACCAGCTTCACCCAATCTAACCCCAACCCCAGCCAATAGTAACCCAGTTCCTGTTGGAACAACACCACCTCCACCACAGAGCTCCCAAACAAGAGCAGTTACTAAGGCAGCTCCAGTGACCAAAGGGCCAGTACTATCACGGCGAACCCCAACTCCACCAGTTAGTACGCCTATTCCTGTGGAGGAAGCACAACCAGCTAGTCGTAGTTTAGCATCTATCGCATTTGATGTTGTTAAATTGTATGTGCGCATCTTCCCTTCTTGGAAACATTATACTGAAGATGAAGGAAAATGGCAGTTGCAGGTGTTCGTCCAGGAGTTATGTGTAAGTAATGTTATTCATGGCAATTACTTTGCTTCGTCCCATACATCCTACCTCCATGATGGTTATAATACAGCAAATTTTCCCATTTTTCTCTATAGAGAAGGACCGATTTGGAAATTCAGGATGAGGTAACCTGTGCTAATACCTCTGCTATCTTCAAGAATGCTTGGTGGCAGTATCGAAATTACCTGAAGAAAACGTACTACACTAGCAAAGAAACTCATCAAATTCCCTTACGTTCTCCTGAGACACATTTACTGGACGATGACTGGGAACACCTTGTTCTGTACTGGTCCCGAACCAAGAATGTGGTAACGTCTATGAGCTCATTTTCTATTTTTAAGTATTATATTCTTGCGTCTTACTGTACTCTGTTCATGTAGAACAAGTGCCAAAACCTGAAGAACTAATGTTCTAATTTAAGATTCCATTGCTACCATAGGACATAGATATATGTTTTTTGATGCTTTTATTATGTACTAGTACTTGGCAATAGAAGACTTGGTAGTGTAATCTTGTCCACCTTACTAATGAACTGGTTCATCGAAGTGAGTTTCATATACTAGTACATGCTAAACTTGTTATGTGTCTGCTTGTTTCTTCTTTTAGAATGCTAACAGAATATTGAGGAAGAGTGCCTTATTAATCAACGGTAAAGGAAGTGATGCAGATAAGGTTCGGGATAGTGACACACCCTGTCTTGGTTTAGTGTTGGAGTTACTGGCCACTACCGCTTGCACAAGCTATTCAAACTCACTGTCTGAATCAGTTCGGTTTCTTGAGTCTCAACTACAAGCTGAAAGACATCGATCAGCTGTGCTGCGACAAGAATCGGAAGGACTGCGGAAGTCCCTGAAGCATTCAGATGCATACTTTCTAGTGCAACAGCAAGCGTTGGAGGATTTTAGCGCCAAACAGGACAAAGCTAATCAGCTTGGCAGACTAAGGCATAGCCTAGTGGTGGGAAGGGGCTGATGCCTTCCCACCCACCCAGGTTCAAGGCATGGTATTTGCAATTGGGGTTTGTTGCACCAATTATACTGTATGGGGTTCCCTTACAGTCTTTCTATCAAAAAAAGCTAATCAGCTTGCTAAGCTTATTGCCAGCATGGTGGATACCCAGGATAACGTTTCTTGAGCTCTTCTGAAGTTGTTTCAGTTATGCTCTTGTTTTGATGTCGCGTTTATTTGCACTGGTGGCCAATTTTGACGGCCAGTGTATATGATATGCTGCTTTGTTCCCTATATTTGCACTGGTGGCGAACTTTGATGCCCAGTGGATGTAATATGTGTAATAGCCATGATAGCCTAGCGTTAGTTGCTTGCTTATTTATTTCCTTGTTGTCTTGTTTATTTGTTTGCTTGTAGTCATTGCAGTTCTTTTTTCGCGGTTAACTAGTGGCTGCAATAACCTATTTTTAAAACTAGGCCACAATAACCATGGGCTAATATTTACTGTAGTGACACTGGGCCTCCTACGGGCCATAGAAACAGTGGGCCTTCTATGGGCCATAGAAACAGTAGGCCTTCTATGGGTCGTAGAAACAATGGGCCTTCTACGGGCCGTATCATCAATGGGCCTTATACGTGTCGTATGATCGATTGGCCAAACATGGGCCAATAACAGGCCGCATTATGGCCGTAAACAGGCTAGAGTTGGAATCGTCCGTTCATGGGCCGACCGTAACGGGTCATCGTTAATAGGCCGTATTTGATGACGCTATGAAAACGGCCCAACGTATTAACGAACCACAAACGGGCCAACTGTAACCACGGGCTGAATTTGGCCCACAAGTAGAAAATTACAGTAACGGGCCGTAAGTAAACAAATGCTGGAAATGAGCCCAAGAATAAATGGGCTCTGAGAAGGCCAAAAGATAACATGGGCTGGAAATGGCCCAACGGAATAATGGGCCGTTAATGGGTATAAAGTGATACACTGTTCATTACGGGCCAGTTTTACCACGGGCCGTTAATGGGTGTAAAGTGATACACTGTTCATTACAGGCCAGTTTCACCACGGGCCGTTAATAGGCCAAGAGTTACATAGGGCCTCATATGGGCCGAAAGACGTCATGGGCCATGCATGGGCCAGAAGTGAAAACATGTTGGAATCATATTGGATGGCCCAAATGACGCTACTAGGCCTAATTCGGATAGGGCGTAACGGGCCTTGGGTTAGCAGGCTGTAAATGGCTATATGCGAACAGGCCGTTAACAGGCTTTCCATGGGCCGGCCCGCCACCTTTTGACCAAGTCAAACGGGCCAGCCTTTTCACAGGAATGGGCCTCTGTTGGGCCGTGCCACGTGTCGACATATCATAGGCGCCTTCCGTCCAATGAGTGGTTGACATCTGTCCCAACGATGAGCCGACACGTGTTTCCTCCAGCCAATGATGATTTTACACGTGGAAAATCCCCATTGGTCGGGGCTGTTAACGGGTTATCGGATCCAAAACCTGACCCGATAGCTTAACGACGTTCCGTTGCGGTGGATGCCACGTGTCGGTCACCCTTGACGAAAGCACTTCTGTGACGGGCGATTTATCGTCATGGAAGTGGACACTTCCATGATGATAATTTTGGTAATGTCATGGAACACTTCTACGACAGCACATGTATGACTATCTTGATTGTGTCATAAATTTGTCATGGATGTACATGCATGCCAAAAAAAGCGACCTACTGTGACAAACACGTATCATCACGGAAGTGTATTTTTTTGTAGTGGGTGAAGTGGGGGGGAGGAAAACAAGAGGCAAGTGGAAAATAATGTAATGCAGGAGATAAGGGTTTGTGATGGGTACTTGGTGTGTTGACTTTTGCGTAGACCTCCCCGGTAACGGCGCCAGAAATCCTTCTTGCTACCTCTTGAGCACTGCGTTGGTTTTCCCTTGAAGAGGAAAGGGTGATGCAATAAAGTAGCATAAGTATCTCCCTCAGTTTTTGAGAACCAAGGTATCAATCCAGTAGGAGGCCACGCACCAGTCCCTCGCACCTACACAAACAAATAAATCCTCGCAACCAACGCGATAAGGGGTTGTCAATCCCTACACGGTCACTTACGAGAGTGAGATCTGATAGATATAATAAGATAATATTTTTGGTATTTTTTATGATAAAGATGCAAAGTAAAATAAAAGGCAATAAAAATAACTAAGTGTTGAAAGATTAATACGATGGAAAATAGACCCGGGGGCCATAGGTTTCACTAGTGGCTTCTCTCAAGAGCATAAGTATTCACGGTGGGTAAACAAATTACTGTTGAGCAATTGAAAGAATTGAGCATAGTTATGAGAATATCTAGGTATGATCATGTATATAGGCATCACGTCTGAGACAAGTAGACCGACTCCTGCCTGCATCTACTACTATTACTCCACACATCGACCGCTATCCAGCATGCATCTAGAGTATTAAGTTCATAAGAACAGAGTAACACTTTAAGCAAGATGACATGATGTAGAGGGATAAACTCATGCAATATGATATAAACCCCATCTTGTTATCCTTGATGGCAACAATACAATACGTGCCTTGCTGCCCCTACTGTCACTGGGAAAGGACACCACAAGATTGAACCCAAAGCTAAGCACTTCTCCCATTTCAAGAAAGATCAATCTAGTAGGCCAAACCAAACTGATAATTCGAAGAGACTTGCAAAGATAACCAATCATACATAAAAGAATTCAGAGAAGATTCAAATATTGTTCATAGATAAACTTGATCATAAACCCACAATTCATCGGTCTCAACAAACACACCACAATAGAAGATTACATCGAATAGATCTCCACAAGAGAGGGAGAGAACTTTGCATTGAGATCCAAAAAGAGATAAGAAGCCATCTAGCTAATAACTATGGACCCGAAGGTCTGAGGCAAACTACTCACACTTCATCGGAGGGGCTATGGTGTTGATGTAGAAGCCCTCCGTGATCGATGCCCCCTCCGGCGGAGCTCCGGAACAGGCCCCAAGATGGGATCTCGTGGATACAGAAAGTTACGGCGCTGGAATTAGGGTTTTGGCTCCGTATCTAGTAGTTTGGGTGTACGTAGGTATATATTGGAGGAAGGAGTACGTCGGTGGAGCAACAGGGGGCCCACGAGGGTGGAGGGCGCGCTCAGGGGGGTAGGCGCGCCCCCTACCTCGTGGCCTCCTGGTTGATGTCTTGACGTAGGGTCCAAGTCCTCTAGATCATGTTCATTCCGAAAATCACGTTCCCGAAGGTTTCATTCCGTTTGGACTCCGTTTGATATTCTTTTTCTGCGAAACTCTGAAATAGGTAAAAAATATCAATTCTAGGTTGGGCCTCTGGTTAATAAGTTAGTCCCAAAAGTAATATAAAAGTGTATAATAAAGCCCAATAATGTCCAAAATAGAATATAATATAGCATGGAACAATCAAAAATTATAGATACCTTGGAGACGTATCACTATCTTACGATCATGCAAAGCAATATGACAATGAATGCTCAAGTCATGTATATGATGATGGTGGAAGTTGCATGGAAATATATTTCGGAATGGCTATGGAAATGCCATAATAGGTAGGTATGATGGCTGTTTTGAGGAAGATATAAGGAGGCTTATGTGTGACAGAGCGTATTATATCACGGGGTTTGGATGCACCGGCGAAGTTTGCACCAACTCTCAAGGTGAGAAATGGCAATGCACGGTACCGAAGAGGCTAGCAATGATGGAAGGGTGAGAGTGCATATAATCCATGGACTCAACATTAGTCATAAAGAACTCACATACTTATTGCAAAAGTTTATCGGCCCTCGAAGCAAAGTACTTCTACGCATGCCCCTAGGGGGATAGATTGGTAGGAAAAGACCATCGCTCATCCCCGACCGCCACTCATAAGGAAGACAATCAATAAATACCTCATGCTCCGACTTCATTACATAACGGTTCACCATACGTGCATGCTACGGGAATCACAAACCTCAATACATGTATTTCTACTAATCCACAACTACCCACTAACATGACTCTAATATCACCATCTTTATATCGCAAAACTATTGCAAGGAATCAAACATATCATATTCAGTGATCTACAAGTTTTATGTAGGATTTTATGACTAACCATGTGAATGACCAATTCCTGTCATCTCTCTAAATACATATATGTGAAGCAAGAGAGTTTAGTTCTTTCTACAAAAGATATGCCCGTGCTCTAACAAATATAAGTGAAGAAAAAGAGCATTCTACAAATGGCGGTTTTCTATGTAAAGAGAAACAGGCAATTCAAACTTCAAATGATATAAGTGAAGCACATGAAGCATTCTATAAAGCCATACTCAAAAGATATAAGTGAAGCGCATAGAGAATTCTATAAATAAACCAAGGACTATCTCATACGAGCATGGTGCATAAAAGAGAAGTGAAAACTAAATGCAAAAGACGCTCCAAGATCTGCACATATCGCATGAAAGAAACGAATCCGAAAACATACCAATAATTGTTGAAGAAAGAGGGGATGCCTTCCGGGGCATCCCCAAGCTTAGACGCTTGAGTCTCCTTGAATATTTACTTGGGGTGCCTCGGGCATCCCCAAGCTTGAGCTCTTGCCTCTCTTCCTTCTTCTCAGATCGAGACCTTCTCGATCATCGAACACTTCATCCACACAAAACTTCAACAGAAAACTTGGTAAGATCCGTTAGTATAATAAAGCAAATCACTACTCTAAGTACTGTTGCAAACCAATTCATATTTTTTTGGCATTGTAGATACTATAATATAACTTTTTCCTGGCTTAATCCACTGATATAAATCAATAGTTTCATCAAAACAAGCAAACTATGCATCAAAAATAGAATCTGTCTAAAACAGAACAGTCTGTAATAATCTGAACATTCACCATACTTCTGATACTTCAGAAATTCTGCCAACATTAGGAAAAATAAAAAAATTGTATAGAAAGATAGTTCAAAAAGAATTAGAACCATTTGACGTTCCAGTAAAAAATGTAAAATCGTGCACTACAGCCAAAGTTTCTGTCCTGCACTGCACAAACCAACAAGCATTGTAAACATCCTAAAGGCAAACCTTGGCACATTATTTTTTATTTTTAAACCTTATAAAAGCACAGAACAGAAATAAATGACTCTCTAAAACTTCTGGGTTGTCTCCCTGGCATCGCTTTCTTTAAAGCCATTAAGCTAGGCATATAGTGCTCAAGTAATGAATCCACCCGGATCCCAAGGTATATCAAAGCCAATTTTAATTAGGAATGATTTGGCATTTAGTAGTGAGCACAAAGTAACATATATAATGCAACAACGAAGTCTAACTCTCTTCCTATGCATCGGCATGTCATAAAAGAACAATTCATGCACACACAGTAAAGGCCAATGAATAGTATAAACAGTTTCTTGCAATTTTATCGTATTGCAAACATAGAGTGGTGGAGATATAGTTCCTCTCTCATAATAATTGCAAGTAGGAGCAGAAAGCACATGCATATTACATCTATCAAAATCACCATGTGTAGTAGTAAAAGGCAACCCATCAATATAATCCTTAATAAGCACAAACTTCTCCGATATAGTGTAGTTTGGAGAATTCAAAAAGATAATAGGACTATCATGTGTGGGTGCAATAGCAACAATTTAATGTTTAACATAAGGAACTATAGCAAGTTCATCTCCATGAGCATAATTCATATTGGCATCTTGGCCACAAGCATAGCAAGCATCATCAAAAAGGGATATTTCAAAATAATCAACGGGATCATAGCAATTATCATAGCATTCATCCTTCGGTAAGCATGAAGGGAAATTAAACAATGTATGAGTTGAAGAGTTACTCTCATTAGAAGGTGGGCACGGGTGCTCAATCCGTTCTTCCTCCTTTTGTTCTTCGCTCTCCTCCTCATCTTTTTCATCCAATGAGCTTATAGTTTCATCAATTTCTTCTTCCATAGATTCCTGCAAAATATTAGTCTCTTCTGGGACAGCGGAGACTTTCTCAATTAACGCATCAATATCGGAATTGTATTCATAATTCTGATAACAATATTTAAGGATAGCTAAATTTTCAGCATCATAAAGATTTTCATATTCTTTGAACATAGATTCAATTTCATAAGCACCCATAAAGCAACAAATTCTTCTATTTGTTCCACATCATAATAGTCATATATACCTCTAGCATAAGAAGCCAAAGTTTCATTATCATTAAATTTGCATAAAAAGGGAAGGTGTGGAACCTTCAAACTAGAGCAACAAGTATAATCATATCTCAAGCATAGTTGCCTAGCATACCATTTCAACATATAAATTTGATCCCATAATAGTTTCCCTTTTTGAGTCAAGCGACAATCCCTAAAGTATTCACGTTGATCCAACGTGTCTCCCATTACCAAATTGAATGGGGTTTTCTCTGGATTATCAAAGTAGTACATAATATATGTCACATAACGAGCATCGAGGGTTTTAGGAGGTTCCTCATCTCCAAGAGCAGCAAGTACACCTAATTTTTTTTGGTATTTCGTGTTCCATATCCATAAATAAAGATAAAGAACAACTAAGAACAACAAATAAAAATTACTTAGTGCTAAAGCAAACAAGCACACACGAGAATATTAACCCCACGCTATTGCTCCCCGGCAACGGCGCCAGAAAAAGTCTTGATAACCCACCAGTATAGGGGATCAATTGTAGCCTCTTTCGATAAGTAAGAGTGTTGAACCCAACGAGGAGCTAAAGGTAGAACAAATATTCCCTCAAATTCTGTCGACCACTGATACAACTCTACGCACGCTTAACGTTCGCTTTACCTAGAACAAGCATGAAACTAGAAGTACTTTGTAGGTGTTGTTGGATAGGTTTGCAAGATAATAAAGATTACGTAAATAAAAAGTAGGGGCTGTTTAGATAAAGACACAACTAAGTTAGTTTTAGTAAAGAGCTTTTTGTTACGAGAAAGTTATTTGTCCCTAGGCAATTGATAACTAGACCGGTAATTATTATTGTAATTTTATTTGAGGGAGAGGCATAAGCTAACATAATTTCTCTACTTGGATCATATGCACTTATGATTGGAACTCTAGCAAGCATCCGCAACTACTAAATATCATTAAGGTAAAACCCAACCATAGCATTAAAGTATCAAGTCCTCTTTATCCCATACACAAACAACCTACTTATTCGGGTCTGTGGTTCTGTCACTCACGCCACCCACCATAAGCAAATCATGAACATATTGCAAACCCTAGAGCGGGAATCCCTCACGCTTGCGCGACACGGAGAGCACCATAGGATAGCACCAATAATAAAACATGCAACTCAAACCAATCACGATCATCAAATAACCCATAGGACAAAACAGATCTACTCAAACATCATAGGATAGCCATACATCATTGGGAAATAATATATAGCATTGAGCACCATGTTTAAGTAGAGATTACAGCGGGTAAGAGAGAGGTTACACCGCTGCATAGAGGGGGGAAGAGTTGGTGATGATGGCGGTGAAGTTATTGGTGAAGATTGCGGTGATGATGATGGCCCCCGGTGGCACTCCGGTGCCACCGGAAGCGAGGGAGAGAGAGCCCCCCTCCTTCTTCTTCTTCCTTGACCTCCTCCCTAGATGGGAGAAGGCTTTCCCCTCTGGTCCTTGGTATTCATGGCATGGGAGGGGCGAGATCCCCTCCGAGTTTGGATCTGTCTCTCTGTCTCTCTCTGTTTCTGCGTTCCCTGATTATACCCTTTCACCGTTTCTTATATTCCTGGAGATCCGTAACTACGATTGGGCAGATATTTTAACACGACCTCTATCCAGATATTAGCTTTCTTGCGGCGAAAGAAGGTCATCAACCTCCTTACGGGGTGGCCACGAGGGCCCAGGGTGCGCCTGCCCCTTGGGGCGCGCCCCCTGCCTCGTGGCCCCCTCAGGCATCGTTTCGCGTTGATTTTTCTTCCCAAAAATCACATATATTCCAAAAAAATCTCCATCAGTTTTTATCCCATTTGGACTCTGTTTGATATGGATATTCTCTGAAACAAAAAACATGCAACAAACAGCAACTGGCACTGGGCACTGGATCAATATGTTAGTCCCAAATATAGTATAAAAAGTTGCCGAAAGTATATGAAAGTTGTAGAATATTGGCATCGAACAATCAAAAATTATAGATACGACGGAGACGTATCAATCTTCAAGAGGAAGACGGAGCTGATATTAGTGTTACTATCTACAAAGCTCGAATTGTCGCAAAATGTTTTCGACAAGTTCAAGGTGTTGACTACCATGAGATTTTTTCACTCGTATCGATGCTTAAAAGTCTGTCCGAATCATGTTAGCAGTTGCCGCATTTTATGAAATCTGGCAAATGGATGTCAAAATTGTATTCCTTATTGGATTTCTTAAAGAAGAGTTGTATATGATGCAACCAGAAGGTTTTGTCAATCCTAAAGGTGCTAACAAAGTGAGCAAGCTCCAGCGATCCATCTATGGACTGGTGCAAGCATCTCAGAGTTGGAATATTTGCTTGATAAAGTGATCAAAGCATATGATTTTATACAGACTTGCGGTGAAGCTTGTATTTACAAGAAAGTGAGTGGGAGCACTACAACATTTCTGATAAGTATATGTGAATGACATTTTGTTGATCGGAAATAATGTAGAATTTTTTTGGAAAGCATAAAGGAGTGTTTGAAAAGAGTTTTTCAAAGAAAGACCTCGATGAAGCTGCTTACACATTGAGCATCAAGATCTATAGAGATAGATCAGGACACTTGATAAGCTTTTTTTTCAATGAGTACATACCTTGACAAGATTTTGAAATAGTTCAAAATGGAACAGTCAAAGAAGGAGTTCTTGCCTGTGTTGCAAGGTGTGAAGTTGAGTAAAGACTCAAAACCCGACCACAGCAGAAAATAGAAAGAGAATGAAAAGTCATTCCCTAAGCCTCAGTCATAGGTTCTATAAAGTATGATATGCTGTTTACCAGTCCTATTGTATACATTAGCATGATTCTGGCAAGGGAGTACAATAGTGATCTAGGAGTAGATCACTGGACAACGGTCAAAATTATCCTTAGAGGACTAAGGAAATATTTGAGGTGATAAAAGAGTTTGTTGTAAAGAGTTACGTCGATGCAAGCTTTTTACATCAATCTAGATGACTCTAAGTCTCGATCTGGATACATATTGGAAGTGGGAGCAATTAGCTAGAGTAGCTTCGTGTAGAGCATTGTAGACATAGAAATTTGCGAAATACATACGGATCTGAATATTGCAGACCTGTAGACTAAACTTCTCTCACAAGAAAAACAAGATCACTCTTTTGGTGTTAATCACATAGCGATGTGAACTAGATTATTGACTCTAGTAAACCCTTTGGGTATTAGTCACATGGAGACGTGAACTAATCACATAAAGATGTGAACTAGATTATTGACTCTAGTGCAAGTGGGAGACTGAAGGAAATATGCCCTAGAGGCAATAATAAAGTTATTATTTATTTCCTTATATCATGATAAATGTTTATTATTCATGCTAGAATTGTATTAATAGGAAACTTAGTACATGTGTGAATACATAGACAAATAGAGTGTCACTAGTATGCCTCTACTTGACTAGCTCATTGATCAAAGATGGTTATGTTTCCTAACCATAGACATGAGTTGTCATTTGATAAACGGGATCACATCATTAGGAGAATGATGTGATTGACTTGAACCATTCCGTTAGCTTAGCACTTGATCGTTTTAGTTTACTGCTATTGCTTTCTTCATGACTTATACATCTTCCTATGACTATGAGATTATGCAACTCCCGAATACCGGAGGAACACTTTGTGTGCTACCAAATGTCACAACGTAACTTGGTGATTATAAAGGTGCTCTACAGGTGTCTCCGATGGTAATTGTTGAGTTGGCATAGATCAAGATTAGGATTTGTCACTCTGATTATCGGAGAGGTATCTCTGGGCCCACTCGGTAATGCACATCACTATAAGCCTTGCAAGCATTGTAACTAATGAGTTAGTTACGGGATGATGTATTACGGAACGAGTAAAGAGACTTGTCGGTAATGAGATTGAACTAGGTATTGAGATACCGACGATCGAATCTCGGGCAAGTAACATACCGATGACAAAGGGAACAACGTATGTTGTTATGCGGTTTGACCGATAAAGATCTTCGTAGAATATGTGGGAGCCAATATGAGCATCCAGGTTCCGCTATTGGTTATTGACCGGAGACGTGTCTTCGTCATGTCTACATCGTTCTCGAACCCGTAGGGTCCACACGCTTAATGTTCGGTGACAATCAGTATTATGAGTTTTTTGTGTTTTGATGCACCGAAGGTAGTTTGGAGTCCCGGATATGATCACGGACATGACGGGGAGTCTCAAAATGGTCGAGACGTAAAGATCGATATATTGGACGACTATATTCGGAGACAGAAGTGTCCCGGATGGTTTCGGAGAAAACCGGAGTGCCGAAGGGTTACCGGAACCCCCCGAGAGAAATAATGGGCCTTATGGGCCTTAGTGGAGAGAGACAGGGCTGGCCTAGGGCAGGCCGCGCGCCCCTCCCCCTTTGGTCCGAATTGGACTAGGAGAGGGGGGTAGCGCCCCCTTTCCTTCTCCCTCTCCCCCTTCGTTTCCCCCTCCTAGTAGGAGTAGGAAAGAGGGGAGTCCTACTCCTACTAGGAGGAGGACTCCTCCTCCTGGCGCGCTTACAGGGGCCGGCCGACCTCCCCCCTTGCCCCTTTATATACGGGGGCAGGGGGCACCTCTAGACACACAAGTTGATCTGTTGATCTCTCCCAGCCGTGTGCAGTGCCCCCCTCCACCATAATCCACCTCGATCATATCGTAGCGGTGCTTAGGCGAAGCCCTGCGTCAGTCGTCATCACACCATTGTGCCGAGGAAACTCTCCCGTGAAGCTCTGCTGGATTGGAGTTCGTGGAACGTCATCGATTTGAACGTGTGCTGAACTCGAGGTGCCGTGTGTTCGGTACTTGGATCGGTCGGATCGTGAAGACATACGACTACATCAACCGCGTTGTGCTAACGCTTCCGCTTTCGGTCTACGAGGGTATGTGGGCACACTCGCCCCTCTCATTGTTATGCATCACCATGATCCTGTGTGTGCGTAGGAATTTTTTTGAAATTACTACGTTCCCCAACAGCCCAATGTGTAAGCAGCTTCATCGAGGTCTTTCCAGAAAATTCTACATCATTTCCAATCAACAGTATGTCATTCAAATATACTTATCAGAAAGGCTATAGTGCTCCCACTCACTTTCTTGTAAATACAGGCTTCACTGCAAGTCTGTATAAAACTATACGCTTTGACCAAGTTATCAAAGCATATATTCCAACTCCGAGATGCTTGCACCAGTCCATAGATGGATCGCTGGCGCTTTCACATTTTGTTAGCACCTTTAGGATTGACAAACCTTCTGGTTGCATCATATACAACTCTTCTTTAAGAAATCCATTAAGGAATTTAGTTTTGACATCCATTTGCCAGATTTCATAAAATGTGGCAATTGCTAAAATGATTCGGACAAACTTAAGCATCGCTACGAGTGAGAAAATCTCATCGTAATCAACACCTTGAACGTGTCGGAAAACCTTTTTGCGACAATTTGAGCTTTGTAGATAGGAACACTACTATTAGCGTCCGTCTTCCTCTTGAAGATCCATTTAATCTCATTGGCTCGCCGATCATCAGGCAAGTCAATCAAAGTCCATACTTTGTTCTCATACATGGATCCCATCTCAGATTTCATGGCCTAAAGCCATTTCACGGAATCTTGGCTCATCATTGCTTCCTCATAGTTCGTAGGTTCGTCATGGTCAAGTAACATGACCTCCAGAACAAGATTACTGTACCACTTTGGTGCGGACCGTACTCTGGTTGACCTACAAGGTTCGGTAGTAACTTGATCTGAAGTTTCATTATCATCATCATTAGCTTCCTCACTAATTGGTGAAGAATCTCTGGAACTGATTTCTATGATGAACTACTTTCCAATTCGGGAGAAGGTATAATTACCTCATCAAGTTCTACTTTCCTCCCGCTCACTTCTTTCGAGAGAAACTCCTTCTCTAGAAAGGATCCATTCTTAGCAACGAATATCTTGCCTTCAGATCTGTGATAGAAGGTGTACCCAACAGTTTCTTTTGGGTATCCTATGAAGTCACATTTCTCCGATTTGGGTTCGAGCTTATCAGGTTGAAGCTTTTTCACATAAGCATCGCAGCCCCAAACTTTGAGAAACGACAGCTTAGGTTTCTTGCCAAACCATTGTTCATACGATGTCATCTCGACGGATTTAGATGGTGCCCTATTTAACGTGAATGCAACTGTCTCTAATGCATAACCCCAAAACGATAGTGGTAAATCGGTAAGAGACATCATAGATCACACTATATCCAATAAAGTACGTTACGACATTCGGACACACCATTACGCTATGGTGTTCCAGCTGGCGTGAGTTGTGAAACTATTCCACATTGTTTTAAATGAAGGACAAACTCATAACTCAAATATTCACCTGTGCGATCAGATCGTAGAAACTTTATTTTCTCTTTACGATGATTCTCCACTTCACTCTAAATTTTTTTCAACTTTTCCAAACATTCCAGACTTGTGTTTTATTAAGTAGATATACTCATATCTACTCAAATCATCCGTGAAGGTCAGAAAATAATGATACCCGCCGCGAGCCTCAACACTCATCGGGCTGTATACATCAGTATGTATTATTTCCAATAAGTCAGTGGCTCGCTCCATTGTTCCGGAGAACGGAGTCTTAGTCATCTTGCCCATGAGGCATGGTTCGCAAGCATCAAGTGCTTCATAATCAAGTGATTCCAAAAGCCCATCAGTATGGAGTTTCTTCATGCGCTTTACACCAATATGACCTAAACGGCAGTGCCACAAACATGTTGAACTATCATTATTAACTTTTGCATCTTTTGGCATTAATATTATGAATACGTGTATCACTACGATCGAGATTCAATAAACCATTCACCTTGGGTGTATGATCACAGAAGGTTTTATTCATGTAAACAGAATAACAATTACAACTCAATACTAGAACAAAATATGACTCTATATGAATTCCTCCGGCGGTGTATCGAGATGTGCAATGATTCAAGAGTGACATGTATAAAAAATTATGAGTGGTAGCTTTGCCACAAATACGATGTCAACTACATGATCATGCAAGGCAATATGACAATGATGAAGCGTGTCATAATAAACGGAATGGTGGAAAGTTGCATGGCAATATATCTCGGAATGGCTATGGAAATGCCATAATAGGTAGGTATGGTGGCTGTTTTGAGGAAGATATAAGGAGGCTTATGTGTGATAGAGCGTATAATATCACGGGGTTTGGATGCACCGGCGAAGTTTGCACCAACTCTCGAGGTGAGAAAGGGCAATGCATGGTACCGAAGAGGCTAGCAATGATGGAAGGGTGAAAGTGCGTATAATCCATGGACTCAACATTAGTCTTAAAGCACTCACATACTTATTGAAAAAATCTACAAGTCATCAAAACCAAGCACTACGCGCATGCTCCTAGGGGGGTAGATTGGTAGGAAAATACCATCGCTCGTCCCCGACCGCCACTCATAAGGAGGACAATCAAAGAAACACCTCATGCTTCAAATTTGTTACACAACGGTTACCATACGTGCATGCTACGGGACTTGCAAACCTCAACACAAGTATGTCTCAAATTCACAACTAATCAACTAGCATGACTCTAATATCACCATCCTCATGTCTCAAAACAATCATCAAGCATCAAACTTCTCATAGTATTCAACGCACTTTATATGGAAGTTTTTATTATACCCATCTTGGGTGCCCATCATATTAGGACTAGTTTTATAGCCAAAGAAAATTACCATGTTGTTCTAAAAGACTCTCAAAATAATATAAGTGAAGCATGAGAGATCAATAATTTCTATATAATAAAACCACAATCGTTCTCTAAAAGATATAAGTGGAGCACTAGAGCAAACAACAAACTACTCCGAAAGATAAAAGTGAAGATCAATGAGTAGTTGAATAATTATGCAACTATGTGAAGACTCTCTAACATTTAAGAATTTCAGATCTTGGTATTTTATTCAAATAGAAAGCAAAAAAAATGACTCTCCAAGCAAAACACATATCATGTGGTGAATACAAATATAGCTCCAAGTAAAGTTACCAATGAACGAAGACGAAAGAGGGGATGCCATCCGGGTCATCCCCAAGCTTAGGCTCTTGGTTGTCCTTGAATATTACCTTGGGGTGCCTTGGGCATCCCCAATCTTAGGCTCTTTCCACTCCTTATTTCGTAGTCCATCGAATCTTTACACAAAACTTAACAGAAAACTCGTAAGCTCCGTTAGTATAAGAAAGCAAATCACCACTTAGGTACTGTCAAGACAAGATTCATAATTTTTCTCACATGATGCCTACTGTACCATACCATTTCTACAATTTATATTAAGCAATATAAGCCATAGAAACTAGAAAACAAGCAAACTATGCATCGAAAACAGAATCTGTCAAAAAACAGAACAATCTGTAGTAATCTGTAACTCTCGAACACTTCTGTAACTCCAAAAATCCTGATAAATTAGGAAGTCCCTGGAAATTTGTATGTAGATCTACTGCAGTTGGAATTGGTAGTTTATCGCTCTCTGGTAAAAAATGAAAATTATTTTCGTGAGCGCATACTTTCTGTTTTTATCAGCAAGATCAAACAACAATCACCCAAGAAGATCCTAAAGGCTTTACTTGGCACTTTATTGAAACAAAAGCTATAAAACATGATTACTACAGTAGCATAACCATGTGAACACACAAAAACAGTAAAGTTAAATATTGGGTTGTCTCCCAACAAACGCTCCTTTAATGCCTTTCTAGCTAGGCATGACGATTTCAATGATGCTCACATAAAAGATAAGAATTGAAACATAAAGAGAGCATCATGAAGAATATGACTAGCACATTTATGTCTAACCCACTTCCTATGCATATGGATTTTGTGAGGAAACAACTTGTGGGAACAAGAATCAACTTGCATAGGAAGGTAAAACAAGGATAACTTCAAGATTTCCAACACATAGAGAGGAAACTTGATATTATTGCAACATGTAAAAGCATATGTTCCTCTCTCATAATAATTTTCAGTGGCATCATGAATGAATTCAAAAATATAACCATCAAATAAAGCATTATTTTCATGATCCACAAGCATACAAAATTTACTACTCTTCACATAAGCAAAATTCTTCTCATTCATAATAGTGGGAGCAAACTCAACAAAATAACTATCATGTGAAGCATAATCCAATTGAAAGTTAAAATCATGATGACAAGTTTCATGGATATCATTATTCTTTATAGCATACGTGTCATCACAATAATCATCATAGATAGGAGGATTGCTTTCATCATTATAAATTTGCTCATCAAAACTTGGGGGACAAAAAATATCATCTTCATCAAACATAGCATCCCCAAGCTTGTGGCTTTGCATATCATTATTATCATGTGTATTCAAAGATTCATACTAACAACATTGCAATCATGCTCATCATTCAAAGATTTAGTGCCAAACATTCTAGTACATTCTTCTTCTAACAATTTGGCACAATTATCGAAATCCTTATTTCCACGAAAGACATTAAAAAGATGAAGCATATGAGGCAACCTTAATTCCATTTTTTGTAGTTTTCTTTTATAGACTAAACTAGTGATAAAACAAGAAACTAAAAGATTTGATTGCAAGATCTAAAGATATACCTTCAAGCACTAACCTCCCCAATAACGGCGCTAGAAAAGAGCTTGATGTCTACTACACAACCTTCTTGTTATAGACGTTGTTGGGCCTCCAAGTGTAGAGGTTTGTAGGACAGTAGAAAATTTCCCTCAAGTGGATGACCTAAGGTTTATCAATCCGTGGGAGGCGTAGGATGAAGATGGTCTATCTCAAACAACCCTGCAACCAAATAACAAAGAGTCTCTTGTGTCCCCAACACACCCAATACAATGGTAAATTGTATAGGTGCACTAGTTCGGCGAAGAGATGGTGATACAAGTGCAATATGGATGGTAGATATAGGTTTTTTGTAATTTGAAAATATAAAAGCAGCAAGGTAACTAATGATAAAAGTGAGCACAAATGGTATTGCAATGCGTTGAAACAAGGCCTAGGGTTCATACTTTCACTAGTGCAAGTTCTCTCAACAATAATAACATAATTGGATCATATAACTATCCCTCAACATGAAACAAAGGGTCACTCCAAAGTCACTAATAGTGGAGAACAAACGAAGAGATTATTGTAGGGTATGAAACCACCTCAAAGTTATCCTTTCTGATCGATCTACTCAAGAGTACGTAGTAAAATAACACGAAGCTATTCTTTCCGTTCAATCTATCCTAGAGTTCATACTAGAATAACACCTTAAGACACAAATCAACCAAAACCCTAATGTCACCTAGATACTCCAATGTCACCTCAAGTATCCGTGGGTATGATTGTACGATATGCATCACACAATCTCAGATTCATCTATTCAACCAACACAAAGAACTTCAAAGAGTGCCCCAAAGTTTCTACCGGAGAGTCAAGACGAATACGTGTGCCAACCCCTATGCATAAGTTCACGAGGTCGCGGAACTCGCAAGTTGATCACCAAGACATACATCAAGTGGATCACGTGAATATCCCATTGTCACCACAGATAAGCACATGCAAGACATACATCGAGTGTTCTCAAATCCTTAAAGACTCAATCCGATAAGATAACTTCAAAGGGAAAACTCAATCCTTACAAGAGAGTAGAGGGGGAGAAACATCATAAGATCCAACTATAATAGCAAAGCTCGCGTTACATCAAGATCGTGCCAAATCAAGAACACGAGAGAAAGAGAGATCAAACACATAGCTACCGGTACATACCCTCAGCCCCGAGGGTGAACTACTCCCTCCTCGCCATGGAGAGCGCCGGGATGATGAAGATGGCCACCGGTGAGGGATCCCCCTCCTGCAGGGTGCTGAAACAGGGTCCCGATTGGTTTTTGGTGGCTATAGAGGATTGCGGCGGCGGAACTCCCGATCTAGGTTATTTTCTGGAGGTTTCTGTATTTATAGGAATTTTTGGCATCGGGAACAAGTCAGGGGGGTCCCCGAGTCGTCCACGAGATAGGGCGGCGCGCCTGGGGGGTGGGGGGTAGGGCGCGCCCCCCAGCCTCGTGGACGTCCCGGGACTCTTCTGGCCCAACTCTTTTACTCCAGGGGCTTCTTTTGGTCCATGAAAAATCGTCAAAAATTGGCACATCCATTGGACTCCGTTTGGTATTCCTTTTCTGTAAAACTCAAAAACAAGGAAAAACAGAAACTGGCACTGGGCTCTAGGTTAACAGGTTAGTCCCAAAAATCGTATAAAATAGCATATAAATGCATATAAAACATCCTAGTTGGATAATATAATAGCATGGAACAATAAAAAATTATAGATACGTTGGGGACGTATCCTCTCGCCAACTATTGATTCTACGACTATCGCTACCGCTTAGTGATAAAGTAAAGCAATTACATGGTGATTGATTTCATACAATAAAGCGACAACCATAAGGCTCCTGCGAGTTGCCGATAACTTTTACAAAACATGATCATCTCATACAACAATTTATATATCATCACGCCTTGACCATATCACATCACATCATGCCCTGCAAAAACAAGTTAGACATCCTCTACTTTGTTATTGCAAGTTTTACGTGGCTTCTACGGGCTTAGCAAGAACCGTTCTTACCTACGCATAAAAAACGACAACGCGGTATAGTGATTGCTTTTTGATCTTCAGAAAGAACCCTGTTCATTGAATCCGATTCAACAAAAGTTGGACAAACTGACACCCACCAGTCTCATGAACGCGGTCATGTAATGTCAGTCCGGGTCGCTTCATCCAACAATACCGCCGAATCAAGAAACAACTAGTGACGGCAAGCAATATGTATATACCCACGCCCACAACTCCTTTGTGTTCGACTCGTGCATATAACATCCACGCATAGACCTGGCTCGGATGCCACTGTTGGGGAACGCAATATTTCAAAAAATTTCCTACAATCATGCACGATCTATCTAGGAGATGCATAGCAATGAGAGGGGAGAGTGTGTCTACGTACCCTCGTAGACCGAAAGCGGAAGCGTTTATCAACGCGGTTGATGCAGTCGTACACCTTCACGATCCGTCCCGATCAAGTACCAAACGTACGGCACCTCCGCGTTCAGCACACGTTCAGCTCGATGACGTCCTCGCCTTCTTGATCCAGCAAGACGGGCGAAGTAGTAGATGAGTTTCGGCAGTACAACGGTGTGGTGACGGTGTTGGTGAAGAACAATCTCCACAGGGCTTCGCCTAAGCACTACGAAAACTATGACGGAGGATAAACTAGAGGGGACGGAGTTGCCGGCACATGGCTTGGTGATTCTTGATGTGTCTTGGGTGCTAGCCCTACCCCTCTATTTATATGTTGAGCCCTGGGGTCGAAACTTGGAGTAAAAGCCTCCTCAAAGTCGGTTTTGCCCGAAAGGCAAGAGTCCCACTCGGACTCCAGGACCAGACACCATGGGCTTGGGCCAGACGCCAGGGTCTCCGGTGTTTGGCCTGTGACCTCCGCAAAACTATCTTTTGCACCGACCTATAGCGCCGTGGGCCTGACCCCTTGGCCTAACCATATCATCCAATATATGAATCTTTACCTCCGGACCATTCCCGAGCTCCTCGTCATGTCCGTGATCTCATTCGGGACTTTGAACAACATTCAGTCACCAACATACATAACTCATATAATACTATATCATCAATGAACGTTAAGAGTGCGGACCCTACGGGTTCGAGAACTATGTAGACATGACAAAAACACCTCTCCGATCAATAACCAATAGCGGAACATGGATGCCTATATTGGCTCCTACATATTCTACAAAGATCTTTATCGGTCGAACCTTATGACCACATACGTAATTCCCTTTGTCATTGGTATGTTACTTGCCCAAGATTCAATCATCGGTATCTTCATACCTAGTTCAATCTCGTTATCGGCAAGTCTCTTTACTCGTTCCGTAATACATCATCCCGTAACTAACTTATTAGTCACATTGCTTGCAAGGCTTATTATGATGTGCATTATCGAGAGGGCCCAGAGATACCTCTCCGATACACGGAGTGACAAATCCTAATGTTGATCTATGCCAACCCAACAAACACCTTCGGAGACACCTGTAGAGCATCTTTACAATCACCCAGTTACGTTGTGACGTTTTATAGCACACAAGGTGTTCCTACGGTATTCGGGAGTTGCATAATCTCATAGTCAAAGGAATATGTATAAGTCATGAAGAAAACAATAGCAATAAAACTTAACGATCATTATGCTAAGCTAACGGATGTGTCTTGTCCATCACATCATTCTCTAATGATGTGATCCCGTTCATCAAATGACACAACATGTTTATGGTTAGGAAACTTAACCATCTTTGATTAACGAGCTAGTCTAGTAGAGGCATACTAGGGACACTCTGTTTTGTCTATGTGTTCACACACGTACTAAGTTTCCGGTTAATACAATTCTAGCATGAATGATAAACATTTATCATGATATAAGGAAATATAAATAACAACTTTATTATTGCCTCCAGGGCATATTTCCTTCACAAAGTAGTGAACACAAATCAAACCAACATGATGAAAGTGACTAGACGAAATTCCCATCTACCCTCAAGAACGCTTTGCTTATTATAAGAGACCGTTTTGGCCTGTCCTTTGCCACAAAAGTATTGGGCTACCTTGCTGCACTTTTGTTACCGTTATTGTTACTTGCTCGTTACAAATCATCTTGCTATTAAACTAATGATTACTTATAATTTCAGTGCTTGCAGAGAATACCTTGCTGAAAACCGCTTGTCATTTCCTCCTGCTCCTCGTTCGGTTCGACACTCTTACTTGTCGAAAGGACTATGATTGATCCCCTATACTTGTGGGTCATCAAAAATCCGGCTTGAGTTCCGGTTGAGCGGCTCCATACACAGAAACTGGCGCCCATCGGATCTCATCAATTTTTGAGCGCACCCTGAATTTGATGAGCAAGTCCCCAAGCACAACATTGATAACTGCTAGCGTCTCGCACTTGACTGCAAGTAAAATCCTGTCGGACCTTCCTCTTGGGGGTAGACAGTGCCAATCAAAATCAGAACCACCAGATATGGTGTTAAAAGATTGTGATGTAAAATTATCCCGACCCCTCTCAAGTAAGGCAATAAAGTCCAACTTATGTCCCACAGATGCTTCCGCAAGGAACCTTCTTTTAGCCAAGTCCACTAGACCTCTACTATTCCAAAAGATTCCTCTCATTTTTTATCATGAAATTTTTGTTTGAATAGTATTCTTGCGCTTCTACGCACGACAGATGTAGGATAAACCTTCCTCTTCCAGGATCGTTTTGGCTTATCTTGCACCACCTCTTAGTCTGTATAACCAAGGTCCATGTGTGTGTCCGCTCCTAACTACAGGGAGGCGTATACCCCACTGAAGCCATATCAGCATCCTCCTCATGTCACTGGTGCGCGTCGGTGCTATACAAACGGTTTTTAACCCTTTCCGCGACAGCATTTGGAACCGTCGCCAAGTGAGTGTGGGCGATAGGGGGGTCCTTCCCTCATGACCCAGAAACCATGATAGGGAGCCTTGATGCATATAGTTGTCCCTATATAACCGTTTCTGATATCTCGAATATCCCAAACGCTTCATCCTTGCTACTCGTTTGTGCTCACATTGCCATCGCAGTCAGAGTTTTGTGGTTTTACCTAAAACCAGGCAAATTCCAGGCACGGGAGCTTTCCAGGCAGATTCCAGGCACGGGAGTTTTACGATGCCTGGCACATCACAAACAGTTCAGGATTATAAACCGTGTATGATAAGTAGACAATCACACACATTTAGTTTTCCCGCACCGCATCTGATAGTGTCTGACATCACAGACGCTTTGCAAACGGCAACAGTGTGCATGCTTGCACACGTCTCCTCTCTGTGAATCATCTTGGATTATGGTGTATATCGCAAACGTTTGTGTTTTACCAACCGTGTGTGCCGTAATGACCTGCACAACATAATTTCGCCCTAATTTAATTGCTGCTATTTAAAACTGTACCTAATTTAAACTTGAAAGTAGGCTATAGCTTTATTCATATCCATCAGGTTCAAACGACCAATGCATAATTCGATTCACAGGTACATGTGTTTAAGAATTACATAAGCACCAAATAAAGAATGATGAACCAGGGTTCTATACTGGTACTATTACAGATGGTAAAGAAGGAGGCGACAGACATTCCAGTTGCTGAGCAAGGTGAAGTAGAATGGCCCTATTGTGCTCTCCTGGATGCAGAAGGCATGCAGGACTCTAGTCCAACCCCTTGTGATGGCCGACCGCCAATCATGTAGTTTGAGAGGTAATCTTGAGTAAACTGCTTCATGATCCACTACAAAAGAAAAAAGATTCAGATATTGTCATCTAACACAACTCATTACGGGCAGTAAAAAGAAGGCTACAGGGTTCTTACTTACCATCCCGCAGTTCACTGTTGTCTTGCATAAAGTGTAAACAAATAGTTCGATTGACATATTTTGACCCATTTTAACAAAAATCTTTATCAGTTTCCTCACTTGATGCTGGTTCATGAATATCTCATTGCCCCATACGCAGAAAGGTTAAAATGTGGATCCTTGGCAATGATATATGTACCTAAAAGCACCAAGTTAATATTAGAATCTAAACAACAATTAAAAAATGATGTAGTACAACGCTCCCTCCATCCCATTATATAAGATTTTATTACATGTATATCTAGACATCATCAGAACATTAAGGTAACACTCTTCCTTGTTGCTATGTAGCCTGGGATTACATATTTAGTAATTCAGTACAATGCATGTTGCTAAACAACAATTGAAAAACGAAAAGGCATGTTAACTACAATATCCTTAACAACAACCAAATATCGTAATTCATAGTGGTATTGTTGAAACTGTTATTGATGAAATTGAACTGTACGGCAAATAGTTGCACATATAGAGCATCACATTGTGAAGAACTGAAATAAACAAGTCAAATAAGGACATCTCTAGGCGATCCTTAAAAAGCTAAAGGACTAAAACCCTTAGTGGATATATATATATTGGGCTATTCTGTTACGCGTAACATGTAACAGAATATTATTCTGTTACCCTTCTTGAACTGACGTAGTTCACAGGTTGGACTGACGAGGTTTTCTACCTAAACTGATCTTCCTGCGTGTATGACGGGCGGAAACAGGGGATGTAATGTGGAGCTTCTGGGCATTCTCAGGCGCAATGCTGCGGGCCATTCGTTGCTAGAGGAGACATGTAAGGTGTTCCGCACGTGCCCGTGCTCACTTGGTCATGTTTTGCGATGCGTAGTCATCGGAGGTGACGGCGTGGGCATTTGGAGGCGGACGTGTTTTGGGCGTTGGTGTTTATCCTGGTGTTCGTAGGCCTTAATTTACGACCTGCTTGTTGTTTTGGATGTGAGAATGATCTGTGGGTGAGAGTTTTTCGAGATTATTTGACTGTAATTTCTGATTAGAAGTTTTGGTGTTCTTAGTTGTTGGCCATCACCGCCATGGAAAAGTGTTCTTCTTTTTCTGATGTTTTATTTTTGAATTGGTGTTGCAGTGAGATAGTTGAGGATTGTCTGATTAGATTTTTGTTGTCAACTTTGCTTCTTGAGTTGTTCCCACCCCGAATTCCCATGTGATTTGGTCGTTGGCGGAGGTGGTGTTTGGTGGCTGACTGTAGCCTATGACTTCTTGTAATCTGGTCAAATTGCGTAATTAAGTTGTGTGTTTTTCAGTGTTGTTTTGAATTGCTGCCGTATGTGTAGTTGGACTGATCCATGTCAAAGCTTTTATTACTATGTGTTGACATCGGAGCAAGTATTTTGTACTAGCTACCTACCCCATACCCTCTGCACTTTTAGTATAAAGCCCGAGCCCTCTGTCACTTTCGTTCCACCAACTGCAACCAAAAGAAAAGCCAGATGGATCCTGAGCTGGGAGAGGTCACAGAGGAGGAGGGGGAAGCCATCGATGTGAGGGCTGCAGCAGCGAAGCTGAGGAGGAGGAGGCGCAGGCGCAAGCAGATGACACGACGTGCTGCCGAGGAGGAAGTGGATGCAGAGTTCAACAGACGCCTTGCGCGCGTGGTGATGGATACTTGCAAATCCAATGAACTGGAGCTTCTTTTCCCAGATGGCAGGGGAAGGAACCATGTTCAGATCATCAGTTGGGCTAGGGCGAGAGTAGCCATGGCTCCACATCCATCCACCAGGGCTAAATGGCATCGTTTCTTTGATTGTTATTACTGATGTAGTGAATGTTATGTTTTTAAGATTTGTGTTGTGAGGGAGCAGATGTTTGAATGAATAAATGAATTCAACTGTCTCCCTCTGAATGTGTTGTTTTATCTGCATATGTTTGTCATGTGCAGTTCTTGAACTGCTGTTTTCTCTTAAGTTGAACTGATTTGCGATCAAGAGTTGCATGGCTTGTATAATAATTATTTTCTACCAGCTGGCTGCCCACCTGCCTATTTATTATTTTTATAATCTGCGAGTCTCCCTGGCTATTCCATCCATCTATGTGTGGTGTGTGGCTCAGTCTCCCCATCCTTTTTCTTCCTTCTTCCAGAATCAGATCTAGGTTCCTCCCTCTTATCTCTGTTGTTTTCTTCCCTATCCTTGTGTTTTCCATGGAGGACTGTTCATGCAGATGCCTGGCAAAGATGGCGCGCATAGCTGAAGGCCGTGTGTACGAATCTGGTTTGGAGCTCACCTAGACTCAGCGCCGTGGCCAACTTTCTTGTCTTCTGTACAGCAACCATGGTTTTCGTGCACCCTATGTTTGTCGCCTGACGGTTGGTGACTTGAAGGAATCATGGGTATGTGTTTCTATTCGTTTTTTCTACTTTTTTGTAGGTCTATTTTTGAATTCCATGGACTGAATCTGTAGTTTAGTTTTATGAATAGTTTGTCTACATTTTTATTTGGTTTTGTCAGAATTTAACAGTAGGGATTTCTTTGTGTATTTGTTCATTACTTAACAGTATTTTATCCATTTTTGTATAATCCTTGCTCTATTTTTTGTCAGATGTTTTTACTATAGGTGTATTGATATGTATATTTCTTCAGTTTTAGTCAGTTCACATGAGTAGTTAGTTTTGTGTTATTGTTTTGGTTCAGATTTTTTCTTTTCAGTTTTGTTATGCAAACCGTTACTATATATGTGTAAAAATTCAGTTATGTCAAGTGTTCACTTTGATTTGTACTCCCATGCCGGTTTGCAGAAAATGTCACCCAGGATCAGGATTGTTGCTCCTAGTTTCTAAGATGGAGACTTTAGACAAAAATGGGTATCAGTTGATGGAAGTTGCCTACCACATCAACTTTGATGGTTGCATCAACCTAACTACTGGGTGGAAGGAGTTTGTGGCAGAGTCTGGATTTGAGGATGATGATGTGGTTATGGTTATGTTCTCTAGGGAAGATGACTCTCTGACGTTCAGAATTTATGTGTTGTAGGTTTAAATGTGGCAAATGACGCCGGTTGTGAGATTTGTGTGTGGTTGATTATGTTGCAGTATTTTTTCTTTAAAACATTTGCATGTGAGATGGTTGAATTCTATTGTATTATCAGATGGTTTGGAACAACTTATGTAATGCTTTTCCTATTGTTTTGCTCAAGTATAACTGTTTTATTTATATATTCTTTATGTTAGTACTTGAACAATTCTATAGTTGAACTGATGGATATCCTTTGTTTTGACTGGTATATTTTCATGTACATAGCTCGCAGAAGGAACTATAAAGTGATGATGTTTGTAGAACCCCTTTTTGGGGTTTGAGTTTGCTGAACTTACATTCTGTTAATGATAGTACTGAACTATTTTAGGTTGTCAATTACGAATCAATTTTTTGTTGTATAACATTTTTTCTTACTTTTTTACATGAATTTTGAAGGACATTTTTTCTTTTTTACAGTTGAATAATGATAGTTCTAGTATTTTTCAAAATTAAAAGATTTTAATCTTTGCTGCCCAGTACTTTTTTTACTTGAAACTTATGAATTGTAGTAGTTGAACTTTTTATAAATTTGGTTCTGAAATTTTTATTTACAATCTTCTACGTTTAATATTCCAATATATATAGTTTATTTTTCTTAGTTCTTAGAATTAAGATGTGTTTGGACTTTTTACATTATTTGTTTTTGAACTTATTTCTTGTGAGGTTTTTTTAAAATTATTTGCATGTTTTTGTCGTTTGTGATCGGCTGGAATTTTGTAATGGGGCGAAGTACTGTGTTGGGCCATCTACCTGAGACGTTGTTTTCGGCCCAGATAGCTCGTCCATGCGGCTATGCAGCGCGGCGTGCGCGTGCGCTATAGGTTTAGTCCCACCTTGCTAGTCGAGGGGCTCTAGACCTGTTTATAAGCGCAGTCGAGGCTCACCAGTCGAACTCCTATGAACACTTACCTGAGCGCTTATACACGACGCTTGCTCTCTCTCATGACCTATGGGCCCTGGTCGGCGGGCCCTGCGTTGTGCGGATTACTAGGGATTCGCCAATGGGCTCGAGTTCAAGTATCTAGCATCGTCAGGTCCTACACCTGTCCTTGGGCAGTCAATTTTATTATTTTTTGTTGTTGTTTGAATCTAGTACTTGACTGTACCAGTAACTCGAACTGATACTTTTTTGTCCTTGGGCGGTCAATTTTTCCTTCTGTTGTTGTTTGAATCTAGTACTTGACTCCACCAGTAACTTGGACTGATACTTTTTTGTTCTAGTTCTTGTGAGTTTCGTTCTAGGAACGAGCCGTAACATGACTTGCCCCCGCACCGCACCGCACCAAAGGGCATAGTTGTACTGACACATCTTCCTTGTATGGACTTGCCCCCATTATCTATCTTAGGGGTGTGTGGGTGCGTTTGGAGGGGGGCAGAATAACCGCACTGCACCTGTCAAACAAGCGCACTACCGCGTTAGCGGGGGGGGGGGGGGGGGGGGGGGGGGGGGGGGGGTCGGGACCCCCCTCCCCCATCCGGCGAGGCCGAGCTAGGAACGAGCCGTAGCAGGCGAGTCCATAACATGACTTGCCCCCATTATCTATCTTTAGGGGTGTGTGGGTGCGTGTGGGGGGGTTCAGAATATCCGCAGTGCCCCTCGGTGCATAGTTGTACTGACACATCTTCCTTGTATGGACTTGGCCCGATTATCTATCTTAGTGGTGTGTGGGTGCGTGTGTGGGGGCAGAACAGAATAACCACACTGCGCCTGTCAAACGAGCACACTGCCGTGTTAGCGCGAGGCCGAGCCGGGGGGAGGGGGGACCCCCTCCCCCATCCCGGCGAGGCCGAGCCAGGAACGAGCTGTAGCAGGCGACGACGTGGCGTGCCGCGGCGTCGCATGAGGAGGCGAGTCCGTAACATGACTTGCCCCCATTATCTATCTTTAGGGGTGTGTGGGTGCGTGTGTGGGGGGGGGGCACAGAATAACCGCACTGCCCCTCGGTGCATAGTTGTACTGACACATCTTCCTTGTATGGACTTGGCCCGATTATCTATCTTAGTGGTGTGTGGGTGCGTGTGTGGGGGCAGAACAGAATAACCACACTGCGCCTGTCAAACGAGCACACTGCCGTGTTAGCGCGAGGCCGAGCCGGGGGGAGGGGGGACCCCCTCCCCCATCCCGGCGAGGCTGAGCCAGGAACGAGCCGTAGCATACGACGACGCAGCGTGCCGTGGCGTTGCATGCGGAGGCGAGTCCGTAACATGACTTGCCCCCGCACCGCACCGCACCAAGGGGTATAGTTGTACTGACACATCTTCCTTGTATGGACTTGCCCCCGCACCGCACCGCACCGAGGTGCATAGTTGTATTGACACATCTCTATAACATGACTTGCTCTCGCACCGCACCGAGGGGCATAGTAGTACATGATTTTCCACCATTATCTTATCTTTATTTTTAGGGGAAATACCAGCACCGTTATGAATTATTATTTCATTTATACTTTTTGATAATTTTTATTGTACTGTTGTGAGTTATTATTTGTACTTTGGCTGTTTGTTTTCTCCCTCTATATTAATTTTTTTATTGTATTTAATTTTTGCTATTATCTTTGGTAACTGCCCAGAGATAGTGGACTTCGCCACGGTTCTGGGCTTTAGCCGTCGGTTTTCTCCCACCTTTTAACCTCCGCTCTCCCCCGTTCCGCTCCGCTCCCCTCTCCAAATCGATTTCTTCTCCGTTCCCCTCTTCTCGCAGAGAAGTTGCTTCTCCTGTTTCGTCGCGGGAGCATCGGCCGGCAGGTTGAACCCCAAGGGTGGAGGTCTGGGTGCTCTGTTTGCTCCTTTTGGTCTGTGATTGACTTCCATTGCGTCCTCTTATGTATAGGTTTTGCCTCTATTTGCTAAGCTCTTGCTCTCTTGCTGTCTCGGGCTGGATTCGCTAGGGTTCCTTTGCTCTTGAACGAGCGGTTGGCGACAGTGATACGCGATTCCGTGGCGGATTTTGTGTTTTCTTGTAAGAGTATTGCTTCGTATGGCGTGCTTCGTTTCTGAGATAGGTCAGAGCCCTAATTTTTGTTCATGTGTATTGTAGATCTGGTTCGGCATATTTTTGGTCTGTAGATCTCAATGGGTGCATCATCCAGTCCGGACAAGTTGAATGCAGGTGATTTTCCTTGTAATTTGGATGATGTTTTAACAGATCTGGTTTTTAGGTTGTATAGTTGTTGTCGTATCGACTTTATAAGTTGTATGTATTTTGATAGCTGTTAATTTTGCCCTAGATTGTGTTGTGTGTATAGTTTTGGCGGTTGATGTGACCTACAGACAGTTTGTAGTACTGATCACCATCTGTATTTTGAACTATTGTCTTGGCATTTGAATAGGTTGTAGTTGTTAGTGAAGAATGGGTATGATGTTGAAAGAGTTTTCATTCTGAAGTTTGTTGTGCTAGTGGTGGGTTCATATTGTTTTATTGGGTGCACTTGTAGTGTTCATATAGTTGAACTGATTGCTTGTTCATGTACTTTTTTGCTAATTATGATGTTGTTGCAGATGTTGGAGTGCCGGTGCCTCCTGATTCTGAAAAATCAGAACACTTTCAAGATTTTGTGAATGTTATTTTTGAGACACCAAATCCGCTAGAAGAACTTACGGATGTTGCTGGTGTTTCCCTTATATTTGCTCTTTTTTATCAGCGTTGAATACATAAATATGCTTAGCTACATCAGTTGTTCCTTTTGTTTTGTGTCTGATGCTATGCGCTTTATTTATCTTGTCTCTGCAATGTTAATTGTGTTTTGATTTTATATGTGCGTGCTTATGTTTGTTGGTTTATGCAGTTAATGACAGCCATGGTGCTCCCGAGGACATAGCTGATGTTGTCAAAGATATTAACGATGGAATGTATTCTCTTAACGTTGATGATGTTGATGGCAGCTTGCAGTTGTCTGTTACTCAGTCATAGAGTGTTGATGGCACTGAGCCTGTTACTCCGGCTGAGGATGTTCCTATGCAGTTACAGCTCGAGGATGAAAGGATAAGAAAGAAGAAGTGTGATTTCAAAAGGAGAAAGGAGTTGGAACAGCGTCAAAAGGCTGCTTGTGTTCAACGAAGTGATCGGGATGTTTCTCAAGCTCCTAAAGGTCTAGGTGATGAAGGTGGTGACGCGGCCTTTTCAACTGTTGATGCTGGATCTCATGGAAGTGACATGCCTGTGAAGACAAACCTGATGCAAACTCGTTTGACGCAAGTGTTTACTTATGATGCAGTTAAGGAGAAGAAAACTGTTTTGAAGAGGAAGATGTCAGATCGAAATCCTGATGGCACACAGAGGCGTAGCCCGCGTGTGAAAGATGGTTCCCAACCTAGTAATAGCAAAGCTGATGAGGATAGTGTTGCTGTGAAGATTGGTCCAAGCAAACTTGGTGGCACCCCTGTCCGTCGTAGTCCACGGGTTTTGACAAATAAGAAGCCTTCTTCGCCTCCTCTTCCAGAGCGCTCTTTGTTGAAAGAAAATAATAAGCGTAAAGTTCATCTTGCGAAGGTGAACAAAGGTGTGAAGAAGCGTGCTTGTGTCGAAGCTGAAGATGTTGTATCTGAAGAAGATGATATAGAAGTTGATTCTGAAGATGAATTTGCAGTGGTACGTGTTTTGTACTATATGTGACTCACTAGTTGTACTTGCAATGATTTAATTGTGTCTGGGCTGGTATGCTGGCCAGGCGAGGTTGGTCATTGTTTGCATCAATCGAGGGTGGTACTGATGTTGTTTCAAGGGTTGAACTTGTGCAATCTTTTCTTTTTCTACTTTCCTTCATATGCTTGTTTTGTTTTCTATATTCATTTATTTAATGTGTGTCTTCTTTATTTTCAATTATAGCCTGTTAGCGTTATGAGTCCGGTCAAGCCGGTGGGAGGCAATGCCGGAAAAGTTGCCTTGGATGAAGGTGACCAATGGAAATTGAACTTGACTGTGCGATGTTCGTTGGGAGAGGTTGAAGCTTGTCCTAAATTGCTTGAGAGTCGGCATGTGGCTAGGGTTTGTGCAGCTGGTTTTGGTTCTATCTTCAATTGGAGGGTGAAGTCTAACATTTCCCGCCCTCTGATGGGAGTTTTGTACCTGAGGATAGATCCTGATACGATGACTCTTGACATGGGTGAGGCTAATAAGAAGCTTCGCATCACTAGCGATGGTATACAACAATTATTTGGGTTCCCTCGTGGTGGTCGTTCTCCGCCAAGGCCGTCAGAGGATGGATATGACGACGCTCTGATGAAGTTAAGATCGGAGCTTGACATTAGCAGGAACAAAGATAGCAAGACAAAGGATTTGAGGAATAAGCTCAAGGTGCTCATCAAGGATCCTAGCAAAGATGACCTTGCTCTGAAAGTGTTCTTCATTATTGTGTTTATGAAGGTTGTGTTGCCTGGTGCCGCCCCGCGTGTTTTCAAAGAGGCAGCAATGTTTGAGGGTCTCATCTTTGAGGACATGGCTAATATGGATTATTGTCAGCTGATGGTTGATGAGCTTAGAAGGGCTGTTGCCAGGTACCAAGATGGTGTTACCCTTGGGAAGGCAATCCCAGGCTATGCTATAGGGCCTGTACTAATGTACCTTGACTGCCTTATCCGTGGCAAGACTGCGGAGCCTGACATGCGAGTCCTCCGCATATGTTTCATGGATCCTGTCAAGCTTTCTGATCTGGTTGATGCAGATTTGATAAAAAAAGGCAATGCAGATCCAAAGACTTGGGTGTTTGGGAAGCTTCCGGTGAGTTTTATTTCTTTCGTGTCTTCCAGACCTTTTTTTATTTAGGTATAGCTATTTTTGCTGGAGTGAACATGTGTCCCGCAGATTTACCTGTTTAGATTTTGTCATTTCTTAAGCATTGTGAGGTTTAGGTACGATTTTTAGTACTGTTGTTTCATGTGTGGTTGAACTGAATATCTTTGTTCAACTGTCCTGTCGGTAAATACTAACAAATTGGCACTGACAGTTAAAGATTGATAGTGCTATTGATTTAAATCTGTTAATATCATGTTTTATTTTTCCCTTTGTGTTGCATTGATTAATTAACTCTTTTTTCCACTTGTTTGTAGTGGAAAACTCAAGAGGAGGTTGTTTTTTCCGAGTGTATAAACGGCCAGTCCTAGAGATGCCGCTGTCTCAGGTTCGTGAGTTTTCATCTCTGCATGATAAGTTGAGAGATGGCTGTGGTGTTGAGGGTGCTGGTTATGTTCCCCTTGGCCCTAGTAATGCTAGTACTTCACAGAGGCAGGGTTTTGGTATTGATGTTGCTGTTTCTGCGTTGGAGCACGCTGAGCATATTTTAAGTAATGTGTGTTCTGAGCTGCAAAAGGTCCCCACGACAGTTGAGCGTCCGAGCTGTATCAATGGTATCCTTCCTGAATGTCATCAATTTAATGCTGAGGAAGCAGTGGACTATATTGAGATGGAGAGAATTTTTATTGGTGATATGCATAACGGTGCTGCTGATCTAGTTCAGAGATCGGTTCGTCTGTTGAACAACATGAAGCGTTTCAAAACTATGCAGGACTCTCGTTGCAAGCCATATGAAGAAAGTGCAGATGTTGTTATCAGGCAGATTGAGCAGGATGAGGCTGCTGCCACTGACAGCAGGGCTGGTGATGGTACCGAGGCTAATGTTTCTGATCACGAAACGAATGATGTTGGCTTGGAGTGCCCTGTTGTTGATGTGAGTCAGTCCTCGGTGTTTGCAATTTTTTACTTTGTTGTTCTGCTGTCAGTATTGTTGTTGAACTTTATCATCTTCATCTGTTTATTAATTTTTCTTCCATGCAGATTAAGCAGGATGAGGCTGCTACCACTGACAGCAGGGCTGATGATGGTACTGAGGCTAATGTTTCTGATCACCATACGAACGATGTTGGCTTGGAGCACCCTGTTGTTGATGTGAGTCAGTCCTCGGTGTTTGTATGTTTTTACTATGTTGTTCTGCTGTCAGTATTGTAGTTGAACTTCCTCATCTTCATCTGTTTATTAATTTTTCTTTTCATGCAGGAGACCAGTCATAATGTTGAGGCTGCTGTTGACGGTGGAGTTAGTGATCCATCTACTGATAAGTTCAAGGTTGTTTTTATTTTTATTGTGTTTATACATATTTCTTGAATTTTCATGTGAACCAATGTGCCTTGCTTGTTCATTTTTCTATCCCACACCGTTAAGAGTTTGTAGGTGATACCTACCTTTTTTGTTACTGTGGTTTAATTCCTTGTGTTTATTGTTGCTAATAATAGCATTGTTTTTTTGCTTCATTACATATGAATCAGGGTCCTGTTGTTGGCGACGAGCCTTGTTCGCCCGTTGGTGATGTTCCTTTGAATGTTAGCAGCAGCAAGATCAATGATGTTGTTGTGAATGCTTCTAAGGTTTGTTTTTCCATGCACCTCTTGCTAGCTTATTTTTGATTGTTAGTTTTGCTCATATTATTCACTTTTTCTGAATTTTTTATTTCTTTACATAACTGATGTTGAGCGTGAAGCTGTCATTAGTGGTGGAGATGATGCTCGTGGTGTTCCATTGAGTAGTGGGCGCGATGTTGGTACCAAAGTTGCTGATGAGGTTGTTGGTGCTGCCAGCATACTTGATGCCAAATCGTATGGTGTTGGTATTGTTGGGAATGAAAATGTTTTTGATTGTGAAGATTTGCCACCGGAGAATTTCCCGCCTGGAGGTCTTGATTACAGTGATGTATTGGAAGATGCCTCTAGCGTGGAGGAGGTGCCATCCGAGGATGATGATTTACGTCTATCCATTTCTTCTGGCCCCTTGACGCAGGAGGCGCTTGTGTCGTCCCAGGATTTTCTTTCTACAGACCCTGAAAATGCAGCGATATTGGTGTCCTCTCAAGATCTCCCATCGTCAAACCCTGAAACTGGAGGCATATTGGTCTCATCACAGTAACTACCGTCGTCGTCAGACGCTGATAGTGCAGGTAAGGACTTGTAAATGAGGCGTACTTCTCAATTTTGGCATTTTGGACATGTTCACTTATAGTGATTGAACTTATTATTTTTCTTCTTTTTCTGCAAGCAGAAAGTGGTAATGTTGTTAAGGTTGATATGTTTTTCTTCGCTGTTACGAGGTTGCGCACGAACCGTACGAAATGGTTAGTCTGGGATTTTGCCCGTACCATTTTTGTCTCCTTTTCTTTTTCTCCTATGATTATTGTTGTTATTGCAGTAGTTTTAATTCATCTAATCTTTTGTGTTTCCATAATCACAAGCCGATGTTACAAAATGAAGAATGTGATGCTAGTGTTGGTTCTATTGCTAAAGTGTTTGTCCCCACTGGCATGCTCAACTTAGACAATGCTGACGTTGTTTTATATTCTCTACGTCAGAAGTACCGACACACTGACAAGTTGTTAGTTCCCAGATGGGTGACGGTCAGTATTTTGCTTTGTAGATAGGATGATAACTTGCTTTGCCAATTTTCTAACTGTTGTTGTTCTTTTTGTACAACAGACCAAGATCCGTGATGGAAATATTGATTCCAATGTGCTAAATTGGTTCACGAGATCTGGGGCTGATGGTTTTGACCAAGTAGGTGAAACTTGAACTTTTTGTACTCATGAAGTAGAACTGTCATGTTTTCTTGCAAGTTTGGGAGGTGGGGGGTGAACTTGAGTAGCCTGCTTTTACACCTGAACTTATGAATGATGTGTGCTTCTTTTTTGGAAGTTGAACTTATTGTCGCAAGGAAATTGAACTGATATGTTTGTTGCAATATAAACTTGAGTAGCATTTATTTTTTGTAGTGTTTTTCTTACTCAACTAGAACTTATGATTATCCGATTTTTGTTTGTACTTCTGAATTTCAATTTCCTTCTTTTATTTTATTGTTTGGAGGCTGAATTTTTTGTTTCATTATGATTTGTTAAATTCATTTTTCCTCTGTGATTTTTTGTCAGCTTCTTTTCCCTACTTTTGATCCGCCGTCATTTGCGGCTCCCATGAAGCCTAGCGACGTATCTGGGCATTGGTGCTTGATTGTTCTGAATTTGAGGTTCCGTCGTTTCGAGTGTCTTGATTCACTGCGCGATGAAACCTGGAGTGATGCAGTTAGATTCTTAAGGACTATGACAGATAACATCAAGAAGCTTTGGAGGGAGTCCAGCGTAGACAGGGCCAAACTGTTCTCGCCGGTGCATATTGATTGTTTCTCTTGCGAGTTTATGCGGGTTCCGCAGCAGAAAAACACGTGAGTATCCATTTTTAATGATTTTTTGTTAGTTGTTTTTGTTGCTGGGAGGGTGGTGTTCCTGTATTTTCGGATTTGTGATGTACCCTTTTGTATTTTCTTTTGTTAACAGGCATGATTGTGGATTCTTTATGCTACAAAGCTACAAGACCTCTCATTGCCGGGAGGATGGAGTGATTGAAATGTTGGATTATAGCCATGAAGACATTCTTGACATTAGGAAGACTTTCCTGTATACCTGCACAACTAGTGATGTGTTTGATGTTGACTTGCAAGTCCTTTCGTAATTTTTTGCAGCTTGTACTTCTTGATTGGTACTGTCATGAATTATGTATTTGAACTTTACCCTTGATGCGGTCTTTTTTTTTGCAAGTGAGTGGCTGGATCTTGATGAGCATGACTACAGGATCTTTGGCAGCCAGTTCTCGAAGCTTGAGCGCATATCTATTGATCTTAGCCAGGGGCGTTCTCCAGAAAAGATGAGGTATGGTGTTATTAAGGGGCGGTTGGGAGCTCTGAAAGGTTCTATGGCTGCTTGTGCAGAGAGCCCCTCTACACCCAAGAATCCCATTGTGGAATTGATAGACAGCGATGATGATGCATTTGACAAGATTGCTAGCATGGGAAGAGTCACCAGGAGCGCTGCTGCTGCCGATGGTTTATCCCCACTTGCTGGAATAGTGGCCCGTAGAGCTGGTGGTGCTAGGAAGGATCCTGCTTTGTATTCTGGCAATGTTACAAGCACGAAGCGTGCACCCAGAGCTCCTATAAAGTTTTGCTCCCCTGTGCAGCAGCTTCACCCTCATAAATTCCCTCACCTGGAGAAGGCTCGCAAGTTGTATAATCTGTTGCTTAGCGATGAAGCATGTGAGAAGTATGCCGAGTGAGTATCTCTCATTATGTTTCCTCTTCTTTTTCCTCTATTGTTTGTAACTGCTAGATAAATGTGACATGAACTGTTACATTTTATACAACTTGAACTGCTATGAATGCTTTATCTTGCTTCCCCTGCTTTTTGTTCTTGTCCGTGCTGCAGGAATACATTCTCAATGATACCTCAGCCCGATGATAGCATAACCAGCTTCACTGGAAAACGCATCTGGGAAGTTTTTGCACCTGGGCAAATGATGGAGGGTGATGTAATGGACTTCCTCGTTGATGATTGGAAGAAAGATCCCGATAGAAATGTTGATTTTGCGTCTGGGAAAAGGGTATTGCTGAGTCCATATTTCATCACGGTAACCAATCAGATCATTTGTTTCTATTAAACAAGACCGCCTATTTGTTTTACGAGTTTTGATAATACTTTGCTTTGTTTATCCTTTTCCCCTACCTATTTCTTTTTTGGCTTTTCTTGCAGGTTGTGCTTGACTGTACGTTTTACGGTGATGAAAATAAAGAGTTTAGTGTGAAGAGTGCATCGAGAGATTTCAAGAGCTATGTTAAAGATAATGAAGACTTGCTCAGTGCCGACCTTGTGACATCTACTAGCTGATTTTTGGTTTTAATTGTTTGTTGTCATGCTGGTTTTTATTTTGAATATTTAATATCTCTTTTTTGGTCATCTGTTTTTAGATCATGATGCCTCTATTCAAGCCTATGGTTTTGCCAAAGGATAAGAAAGTGAACCACTTTTCCTTATATGTCATGAATCGGTACCGAAGTAGCGTCGACATCCTTGACTCTTTACCTTATCTGAAGAACCTTCGTCCTTCAAAGAACACGTATCATAAAGACTGCAAGAAGATTGTGAGTGACATTTATTATCTGTACTGGATTAATTTTTCCGCATATTTGTTTCTGCTTTTTATTAGACCTGAAAATGTGTGGTTTTTTTACAAATCTCAAGGATGGTCCAAGTAATGAAGGCTGTGTATGGTGATGCTCAGTACAATGCGAGCAAGCAGCCCAAATGGGAGCTTTTTGCAAAGAAACCAACGTTTGTGAAGGTTCCACTTCAAGGGGCAAATGAATATGGCCATTATACTCTGAAGTATGCAGGATCCTATGATGGTGAAAAGATCGTCGGGAACATTCAAGATAATGATGTGGGTTCTAGTTGAGCTTTTCACTTTTCTGTGTTTGGCTGATTGTGTATTCTTCTTTTTAATGTGTCATGATTTTTGATAATTTGTTTTATTGTTTTGCAACCTCATATTGTTGATTGGAAGGCTGAGGATCTGTATAGAGTTGTGTTCAACCGGAATAACCAGCTTCTAGTGACGGAGCTTCCCGAGGAGTTTCATCCTTTGGCTCCTGGTGCATGGAAGAAATGGTCATCATTCGCATAGTGAAATGGATAGTTGTGTGATATATCTCTTGAAAGCATTGTAGGCTTTGATTGTAGTGTTTGGATGTCTTTGATTTTTGATAGTTGTGTGATATATCACTTGTGTATGTTTCATTGGGAATTCATTCTGGTTAAGTTCTATTTTTTGTACCGAAGTCTTGTAAACTAGTTAAACTGAAAACACATTTTCCCAAGTTCATTACGAGTTGTTGCTGGAAAAGTGAGATTTATTTTATTTTCATCTGTCCCAACCTAGGTTGGACCTTTATAGTTTCTATACCCTCTTTTCTTGTACTTATAGTATAGTTATGTTAGTACTGAATTGTAATGTCGTTCAGCGTAAGGCTTTTAAAATTTGGTGTCACGATGGCACTTGTGGATCTAGCGTGAGTGGAGTGACGCTTCCCTGTTATGTAGAACTTATTTCATATAATGTATTAGAACTGAAGTTTTTTTGGATTGAAATTATTTACGACCAAGTTGTTACGTGATCTCTGTCCAGATTTTATTTAAGTATAAGAAATTTAGCAAAATTTGAGAGCCAAATTTTTGTTTGAACTTCTTGAATTTTAGTACTTGAACTTCATAGTAAAAGTTAAAGCACTGGTTGAAATTAGCTACATTTAGCAGATAGACGTATAAAGTTCATAATGACTTCAGTAGTCAATGTGGGCTGATGCTTCTGTTGTTTGTTTTTTGTTAATTTTTGTCCTTGGTTTAACTGTAATCTATTTGGTTGAGTCTTGGCCTTCTTTCTCAAGGCATTAATTGGTATCATCATAGCACTTACCGAATAAACTAAGTTGTACTAAGATTTCAATTGTGCTGGTACTTTGATCATTTTATTTTCTTGTGCTGTTTGAAGCTAGTGCCTCACTGGTCAATGTGGGCTGATGCTTCTGTTGTCTTTCTTGTGATTTTTCTCCTTGGTCGAACTGATATCTTTTTGATTTAGTTCTGGCCTTCTGTTTTCTAGGTCGTGGTTCTTCCCAAGGCAATGTTTTGGTATGATCATAGTACTTGCCTTATAGACTAAGTTGTACTGACATTTTGGTTTTACTATTACTATTATTCTTTAGTGTGTCAATGTTTTTTGGAATGTGAACTGAAGCTTCCTATTCCATTTTATATTTTGTAGAATGAATGTACTGTTTTGTTCAAGTGTACCAGAACTCTCAGTCCTAGCATGCTAGTGACTAGGAAATACATACTGATTGTTCTTTGCAACTCCTGTTGCAGTACTTAGTAAATTTCTAACTACTATTAGCACGATGCTGTTAGTAGTGAATGTTGTCCTCGGCTGAAACTTAGTCTTTTTAGTGTTCTTCTAAAACTAAAAACTGATTTCTTAGTGTGATAGTACTACCGTAAATGTCTAAGCTGTACTGAGCGTCCAATTCTACTATTTGCTGTTGTCCTTAGTTAGTCCGCCACTGTTTTTGTTTTGTTGTGAAAATATCCATGTGTAATTTTTGTTTCTGCATGACTAGTGCTGCGTGGCAGCCATCAAGTCTCAACTTCAATCTACTTCAACATCAAATGATTGATGAACAAAATAGGAAGCTAGCAAACTTGTTGAACGACATAAGCAAATGATGTACATGATAGACATAGGAAAACTTGTTCAAACCCTGACACACATAACATAAGGTAGCTGATTCAACATAACGAAAGCAAACTACAAATCTGAAACAACAATATTAAGGACAGGCAGAAGTGCGAGCAACACGAATGCAGACTTCCATGCATCTTCATCCCGCGAAGTTGCAGTGGTAGTAGGGGTCAGCCTCGTGCTCTTTTGAAATATCCCAACCTGTCACGATGTTGTCGATTATCTTCCATAACTTGTATTTGGCGTATGCATCTCTTCCTGCGTACGTGATGAGGTTGTCTGGCAGTGGGCTGGTCCCCCACAGTTTGTGTTCTCCCTTGTCCATCTTCTTCTTCGTGCCTTTGTAGGATGGGTGGATGACGCCTCCTGCAACATCGGCCAAGGAGTTGAAGTATTTGCTGGTATGTGGATCTTTCCACTTGCGCTTCATGTCGATGAAGTTGTTGGGGTTGATCTCCAAACTAGACTTTTCCAGCATCCGCTTGTCACCTCCAATGCTGAAACCGACAAATGTGTACAAGTTCTCCTCCTGCAGGAACTGTTTGAGGCGCTTGGGCCTGCAAGGGGGGAGACACATATTGCAGGTTAGTGTTCTTTTTTGAAGATTTAATTCTTCTGCTTTTTGGTTTTGAAAGTGATAATCCATGAGGTAGATGCTTTATATAGTATAAGTCATGGATGAATGTAGTCCAGAAACTAGTACACAAAGTCCTAAAATTAAATTCAAGTACACCATGTAATTTTTCTTTTTTGCTATCTTCAGTGCTTCACCAAATTCAAGAATCATTTTACCAGATTCAATGATATATGTGTTGGTTGATTCAAGTTTAGTTTTATTTTTTGTTGAATAAAAGACCTATACCAGTGCTTGATACATCTTTGTGCATCAATTCTATATCAAGTTCAGAAATTAATTTGGGAAACATGTGCATCAAGATATGGACCTATACCACTTCACCAAAGATCTTCTAATACATCAATTCTATACACTATACTAGTGCATCAAGATCAGAATCTATGCTAGCACATCAAGTTTAGAAATTAATTTCGTGCATCAAGTTCAGAATTCTATAAACATCTTTTCAGATGCTAATCTGGTGAAACAATCCACTTCATAGTTTCAGAAATGCATGTAAGTTGAGAAACATGTACTCGTGCATCCACTTCACAACCTATAGTAGTTCATCTAGTTGGGAAACTAGTTTAATGAAGTTTTTAGTGAGTAGTACTAGTACAACAGATGAATGAACAGTAGTATGGGTTACCATTTTGTGGCTGCTGCGATGTGGTACACCAAGCAGAGTTCCTCGACGCACAACTGCAGGACAACCGCCATCTGTGGAGGTTCATCATCGCTGGTGAACTCCACATCAACTCCGATCAAGCTCGGATACAAGCCGCCGCCCTTCATCCTGAGCCTGCTCATCACCTCGTCGGCCTTGTCTGGTTCGCTGGTGCATATGATCTCCAGCGTCTCTTTGCCGTGAAGCTCAACCCCTGTGAGGGTTCTCGTGTACTCGTGCTTCTCGCCGGGGACATGAACGTCGACGAGGTTGCTGCTCTTGTCCGACGGCTCGCCATGATGACGCTTGGCGGACGGTTCCTCTGCCATCGCCTTCCTCCAGCGACTGTGGGCTTGGGAGAGAGAGTTTGTGGTTTGTGTGTAGTGGAGATTGAAGCAGCAATGGTGGTTTCGGGCAATGAGGCAGAGATGGAAGACAATGGGTTATTTTGCAGTGCGTCGATGGGGAGGTGTGGGAGGCGGTTCGTCGGGGGCGTGGGTGTGGTGGTCGTGGGGGTCCCCATTTGCAGTCCCTTGTGGCAACTGCTCAGTGGGTGGCGCGGGCGGTGGCCTAGAAGAAGAAACCGTCCAAGTCAAATGGTTTTAGTGCTGCACTGACTAGTCTTGTCAAGCTGTACTTATGACCTGCTAAATCCCACTTGCACGTCTCAGGGGTGGTGATGATGGCATTTTGGACTGTTTAGGTGACGTATGTTTTTGTGATGTTTTTTCGTGTGGATGTTAAGTATTGTTTTTCCACTGAAGTCTTATAGACTAGTTTATCTCAAAACATGTTTCAGTGCCCTGGGAGTTGTTGCTCAAAACTGGTACTTATTTTATTTTCGTTTGTACTTACCTAAGTTAGGCCTTTATAGTTTTTGTATTCTCATTTTAGTGCACTTATGGTTTAGTGCTATGTGAACTGAAATGTAATTTCATACAGCGTGTGGTTTTGAAATTTGGTGTCATAGTTTGTGTGAGTGGCCTGACTGATCCTGCTTTTTAGTACTGATGTCATATGTATGTTTGAACTGAGTTTTTTTTTGTATTTTGGGTGGTTTGGGGGATTGAGATTATTTTATGACCAGATCGTTCGTTGAGGTGTGTACTGATTTTATATAAATTAGAATTTAGCAGAATAGAAGTTTAAATTCTATTTGAACTTCTTGCATTTTAGCAGTTGAAGTAGTAAGAATTTATATAAATAAGAAATTTAGCATAATTGACAAACATTATATACTTGAACTTCTTTTATTTTAGTAGTTGAACTTGTCAAAATTTATATAAATAAGAATTTAGCATAATTGACAAACATTATATGTTTTGAACTTTTTGCATTTTAGTAGTTGAACTTATCAGATTTTATGTAAATAAGAAATTTAGCATAATTGACAAACATTATATGTTTAAACTTTTGCATTTTAGTAGTTGAACTTGAAAGTAATATTTAATTCAGTTTTTAAATTATGTACATTTAACAGATAGGCTATTAAGTTCTCTTCCTTTTAGAGGTTCATTGTTTTTGTATCATATTTTCTCCTTTTTTATCATCCGTGGTGCAGAGCTAAAATTATTTTTATTTTTATTTTTCGTATTTAAATTTATTGCCTGCGAACTAGTATTTGATTTTATATATTTTCAGTTTTGAACATTTTTCTTGAAGTTTATATTTCTTTGCCTCGCCCTCTGGTTTGTTTAACTGGGCTTATTGGTGGGGTGTTTGTAAACGATGCAGGCTATTGGGCCGTTTTCTGGCCCAGATAGCTCGTCCGCGCGGCTGTGAAGTGCGCGTGCGCATGCGCTCTGGGTTTAGTCCCACCTCGCTAGTCAAGGGGGCTCCGGACCTGTTTATAAGTGCAGCCGAGGCTCACTGGTCGAACTCCTCTGAATACTTACCTGAGCGCTTATACACTGCGCTCGCTCTCTCTCATGACCTGTGGGCCCTGATCGGTGGGTGCTGTGTTGTGCGGATTACTAGGTATTCGCCTATGGGCTCGAGTTCAAGTATCTAGCAGCGTCAGGGCCTGCGCCTGACCTTGGGCGGTCAGTTTTTTCTTTTTTTGTTTGTTTGAATCTAGTACTTGACTCCACCAGTAAGTTGGACTGAAAATTTTTGTTCTAGTTCTTGTCAGTTTTGTGTAAGTGTAATTTTAAGATGTACTTGCGCGTAGACTAAGTTGTACTGATAGTCCATTCATAGTAGCGCTTACGGACTGATGCTTCTATGTACTTTTTATTGTAGTAAGTATGTACTGTCCGATCAAGTGTACTAGTACTGTGATTCTTAATCTGCAAGCGACCAACATAAGTGTGTGCCGATGCTTCTTAACTTTTTCTGTTTGTAGTACATGTTAATTTTCTAGCAGCTACATATAAATGAGAACACTACATGAAGTACTAAGAATTTTTGCTTCAACTTTTGAAGCGTTGTTAAGCAACTCAAATTGTGCTGATTGTTCTCAACGTTATGTTTTCTATACAATACTGAATCGAAACTAGACATGGAACAACGTTGTGTGATTAGTTGCATCATAACTAGTACTTTAGAGCAGCCACAAACTTCCATTTAGAAGCTACTTTTGAATTTGAAATGATGGATTAACAACATACGAAGCTACCAAACTAAACTTATATAATGATATAAGCAAAACATTGTACTTGATGACATAAGTAAACTTGTTCAACCATGACAAGCACGACATAATCATACTGGTTCAACCCAACAAGAGCAAACTAGTAATTTGAAACAACAAGATAAAAGGCAAGCACAAGCAGAAGTAAAACGAAGGCAGGCTCTGATGTATCTTCATCCCTAAAAGGGGCAATAGGGGTGGTCGTAGAATTTCGCAGCCTCCCGCTCTTTTGCAAATTCCGAACCATCTGCGATGTAGTCGATCATGCTCCATGCCTTGTACGTGGCATATGCATCTACTCCTGCGTACTCGATGAGGCTGTCTAGCAGCGGGCTGGTCCCCCATAGTTTGTAGTCTTCCTGCGTGTTGAAGTTCTTCTTCATGCCTTTGTAGAATGGGTGGATGACACTGGCTGCAACATCAGTCAAGGAGTCATACTCTTTTCCGGTGTATGAAACTCTCCACTTGCGCTGAATGTCGATAAACATGTTGGGGTTGATCTCCAAACCAGACAACTTCAGCTTCTCTTTGTCGCTTTCAATGCTGAAACCGGCAAATGTGAACAACGTCTTATGCTGCAGCAACTCGTTCAGGCGCTTGGGCCTGCAAGGGGAGAGACATTTTTGAAAATTAGCATTACTTTGATGTTTGAATTATTCATTTTTTTGTTTTACAAGCGATGAATCCATGAAGTAGATGTTTATGTAGCATAAATAATGGATGAATGTACTTCAAAAACTAGTAAACAAAGTTCTGAAATTAAATAAAGTACATCATGTTATTCTTCTTTTTGGATTATACATAGTTTCAGTCAATGTTGTATGTTCTGCTTTGGTACTAGTTCAGTTTACTTTTGTTGAATAGGATAACACATAAATAGTGCTTCACCAAGTCCTTAGTTTATTTTATTTTGAAAATAACATTAGATCAAATTCAGAAAATACTTCACTACATCAAGTTCAGAAACATATTTTTAATACATCGAGTACATAAACTACACTATTGGATCAAGTTCAGAAACTATACTAGTCGATCAACTTCAGAAATTAATCTTCCGCAAGATTTTCCAAATAGTAATCCGGTGCATCAGGTTCAAAAATACATTTATAGTGTATCTACTTGAGAAAATGCAGTAGTGCATCCACTTTTCACAAAGCACACTAGTACATCTAGTTGGGAAACAAGTTTGATGAAATTTTGAGGATACAGTACTAATAAAACAGATAAACCAAACAGGGCAAATGAGTAGTATGGCTTACCATTTTGTGGCCGCTGCGATGTGGTACACCAAGCAGAGGTCGTCGACGCACAACTGCAGGACTGCTACCATCTGGGGAGGTTCATCTTCTCTGGTGTAGTGGACACCAACGCCGATGATCCTACGAGTCATGCCGCCAGCCTTCCTCCAGAGCCTGGAGATCACCTCGTCGACCTTGTCTGGTTCGCTGGTGCAGACGATCTTCATCGTCTCCTTGCCATGGAGCTCAACCCCTGTGAGTGTTGTGGTGTCCTCGCCCTTCTCGCCGAGGACATGAACGTCGACGAGGTTGCTCTTGTCCGACGGCTTGCCTTTATGACATTTGGCAGATGGTTCCTCCGCCATCGCCCTCCTCCGGTGGCTGTGGGCTTGTGAGAGAGAAGTTTGTGGTTTGTGTGTAGTGGAATTGGAAGCGGCAATGGTTGTTTGTGGGAATGAGGGGGAGATGGAAGATAATGGTTTTTTTGCAGTGCGTCGGCGGGGATTTGTGGGAGGCGGTTCGTCGGGGGCGTGGGTGTAGTGTGTGTAGTGGCGTGGGGTCGCCATTTGTAGTCCCTTGTGGCAACCGCTCAGTGGGTGGCGCGGGTGGTGGCCTGGGAGAACTAACCGTCCAAGTCAAATGTTTTTACTGCTGCACTGACTAGTTTTGTCAAGCTGTACTTATGACCTGCTAAATCCCACTTGCACGTCTCAGGGGTGGTGATGGTGGCATTTTACTGTCGCACTGATACGTCTTGTCAAGCTGTACTTATCGGCTGCTTATCCCACTTGCACGCATCAGGGTTGGTGATGGATGGAGGTCTGTACTCCTCTACTGTGGTACTTGGACTGGTGATTGAAATGTAACTGAACTTACCAAATACCAGTGAGACTATGTGTGATGCTAATGTTTTTTAAAACATTTTTTGTATTTTTGAAAGGATTGTTTATATCAAGATAATCTCTGAGTATTTTTTACAGATAAATTAGATTTTCATCAGTACAGAATGTATTATATTCGCATTTTGCTTGAGGTAATTATTTTTATGTACTGATGGTCTTTCTGAATTGGGACTGGCAGAAGCAGACATAGCTTTGTTTTTTCAAAATGATGTTTTTTGGAGGTGTTCACAGGTGTGTTTGTTTTACTCTGCCTTTGTACTGACGAGTGAGAATTATCAGTACTGATGTACTATAAGAGTTTAAATTTTCCTTAACATATTTTTGCTGAGTTACTGGTTGACAGTAGTGTTTTCGTCTGTACAAATGTATTTGTGACTGCATTCAAAAGGATTATCAAATGGTTTACATAATAATGTCACTGCTCTAGTGGGCACAAATCACAAATTATATCAGTACTGATGTGTACTCTGCCTTTGTACTGACGACTGAGAATTATCAGTACTGATGCACTATAAGAGTTTAAATTTCCTTTAACATATTTTTTGCTGAGTTACTGGTCGAGAGTAGCGTTTGTGTCAGATAAATCCAGATAAGTGTTTTCAAATGTATTTGTGACTACATTCAAAAGGATTATCAAATGGTTTACATAATAATGTCACTGCTCCAGCTGGCACAAATCACGAATTATATCTTAACTATAGTACTGATCGAGAAATAGACGATAAACTAAATAAGTTTTGGTAACGATAGTGTTTCTGAAATTTTTCCTCATTGTGTGCCGAGGCAACTGAGACTACAAGCTTATTATGTGTTGTTCAGTCTTGAGCTTCTCCTAACTGGCCCCGAATGTTGTGCCTTGCCGGTGGCCTTTCCTGGTTGAGCCTTGGCAGCTTCATCGTCAGTTTCAGTTTCCTTGTCCCCGACACTATCATCTTCATTGTCTTCGTCTGATTGGTCATCATTCTCGTCAAACTCTTCTTCTTCATCGTCTTCATTTGATTTTTTGGAACTCTGCACCTTGCCCTGTTTCTGTTCAGCGCCACTGACCTCCTTGCCCACTTTGCACGTGCGGGCATTATGCCCGCCAATTCCCCCACACTTGCGGCAAGTGTAGCTGTTACGTGTGTTGTCTCCATTGGTAGAAACCTGGGTGGCTCCAATCTGCTTGTGCAGCGTTTGCTTGTTGACAGTGGCATCTGTGCGGAGTGGGCATGTGCGGTAGTTATCGTTGCTCACGACGTTGCAGAATCCGCATGCCCTTATCCCGAGAGGTTTGTCGTCCGGGCCAAATTCCACGCGCTTGATGGGGCGTGGCAGCTTTTTGGCTGCTGCTTTCACTGCTGTCACTGCTTGCGTTTTACTCTTCCTCCCTTTTGTGTTTGAGAATATGGGTGGTTTAATCACCCTTTCCTGCTGCTGCCGATAGGATGTCCTGTTGTCATGTCATTCGCCTACAGCACCATCAATCTCATGATCTTGCATGTGAGCATGTTGCTGCTCTTGAGTGTGCACATGGGAAAGCTCTGGTTGCTGCTACTCCTCTTCCTCGTTGTCGAACGGGTCAACAGCTTCCATATGGTTCATCTCAGATAACATTGTAGCAATATCCTGCTCAATGGCTTCATTGTCCGCGACACCTCCATTTTCAGTAGAGTGCATGGAGTCGAGTTCTTGTTCAAGCTTGTCCAAGACGACCCGTAACCTCGCCATATGCTCTTGGCTTCTCAGGCTTTTTCTGTGCACCCTCATGTTCAGCGTTAGCAGTGAGCTTTCAATGCAGTATTGGGATGCCTTGTTTGATGCTACTGTCCTCAAGTCATTTCTGTTGAATGTTGGCTGGATGTACGGGTGTTTGGTGTATCTCCTGAGGATGTATTTCTCTAGAATGCTGGCAGCCTTAATTGTCTACATCATGCACAGGACATGCACGCAGAAAAGACCTGTATTTTTTGGAAGAGGTGCATGTTTTATGTCATTTCATTCGAAAAAGTAGTACAGTATGTAACATCTTTTTTAGTCCTCACCTGTGTGGTCCCATAGACTGCACTCGCACTCATATGTTTCTCCCACGAGGTCTGCAACCACCTGGAACGCGTGCTGAGCCCACGCAGACAGTTTTTACGGGTGGTTGTAGCGCATGAGGTACTTTGTGGGCTCTTCCGTCTCTGTTGCCGTGAAGAGTGTGCTCAGTTTTAGCCTTTTTCTGATCTCGCTGTACACAGCTCGTGAGTAAACCTTTGCCATCTGGGTGTCTAACCCATAGAAGGTCAGCGTGTTTTGTTCCTTCTGCACATGCAAGAATGATGACCAAATTGTTAGTTTTCTCGCAGAAAAAACTTGTCTAACTAATAAAGTTTTACTTTAGTAAGCATGTGATTTTTTTGTCTTACGACAGGTGATAGAGCTATACCCGGTTACCCATTGTCTCCTGATTCTGTGTCTGCCTCCTGGTTTTGATGCAGGAGTTTACCTGGCTGACAAACCGGTGTAGGTTTTGTCTCTCACTTACGAAGTTCTTCTTGAGCACATAGTTCATGCTCTCACTTCACTGTGTGGATGTCATTTTGGCGCAGAAAATTTCTTTGAAGTAGGCTGATATCCATCTCTCACGCTCATTCCACATGCCCACCATTGTGGCATCATCGTGGAGGTTGTACTTACCCATCAGTCTTTTCCAGGCAGCCTCAAACTCAGTTGGCATGAGGGGCCAGTTGAGGATTGATGTGAATTCATCCTTAAAGTCTTCGTGCAGGTTGTATAGGTATGCGAGGTGTTCCCTGTACTTCTTCATAATGTGCCAGCGGCACAACTTGTGTACTGTGTTCTTGAAAGCATCTGGGATAGCCGAAGCCATTGCAGGGCACTGGTCTGGTAATTAGAAAAGAGACGTGGAGTGGTCAGCAGATGGTGGTGCATATATACAAATAGAACTGACACAACATTTTTACTATGTTATTTTCCTTTTATTTTTTTGGGCAGGGGGTGGTTGGGGTGGTTTTAGCGGTTGTACCTGTTAGGATGCATGTAGGAGCCTTCCCTCTCATGCACCTTAAAAATGTCTTGAACAACCATCTGAATGAATCTGCATCCTCATCTCTTATCACGGCGAAACCAAAGAATGTAGTCTGTAAGTGGTTGTTAGTACTGACAAACACCCCAAGTGGCATATGGTACTTGATGGTCTTATATGTGGTGTCAAATGTTACACAGTCACCAAAGTCCTAATAGGCCCCTCGACAGCTTGCGTTCGCCCAGAATATGTTCTTAACTCTGTCGGACTCATCGAGTTGCATGTCACAGAAGAATTCCCTGCTTATAGCTTTCATCTCCCTAAAGAAGTTGGTAGTCTTTAGGACCTCGTCCACATCATCCATCCTTGAATTCTTTTCTTTCCTGCATATTAAAAGTTCATTCAAAAATGCATGTTGAACTGGTGTCAGGTCATGCGTTGCATAATATGTTTGTACCAACAGAGGACAAAAGATAGAGGCGGTTTATGGGAGGAGAACAAGTTTGTACTTACAGGTTAATCAGGTCTTTGGCATTCATTTCTAGGAAGTAGCTACCAGGGTCATCACCGCCCAATATGCTCATGATTTGCGTGTGTTCAATGCCTTTGAACTGCAGGTACTTGACGTACTCCAAGATTGTTTTATCAAAGTTTTTGTTGGAGTGCAAGAAGACAAGCATTTCGGGGGTGAGCTGTAGCATGTGGTTATGTTCTCAGACTATCTCTTTTACGACAAATGTTCCATCCTTTTCCTTCTTCAGCCTCATTTTAGCCCTGCAGTTAGTCCTGGCTGTCGTTTTGTTCCGCTGTCTATTTGCTTCAGACACCTTCGATTCATAGACTCCATTGCACATGCAATAAAGGTAGGCTCTCGTATTAAACTTGGGGCCTTCCCTGACAGCAAAACCCACGTGCTTCGCATAGATGTTGTAGATGTTCTTTGTTTCTTCGAAAGTTTCAAAGCGCATCTCTAGTCTTGGCAGAACATAAGCTTCAATGTTAGGTGGCTGCACGCAACAGTGAGCAAACAAAAACGCAGTTATGAAAATGTTAGATGGGGTGGTCACAGTACCATGGTATGGACTGTGCTTGTATGTTTTTTCTATATTTATACTTACATGTGTATAGCTCTATGCTTCCTCCGGTGTTTGCTGTTCACCCTGGTGTATGGGCGTGGGTGGTGTCACCCTTGGCACATAAAGCAATGCATCTCTTGGAGGGAGCAATATTGATGAAGATCTCCGTCTCTCATTGTATGGCCGTCTCCCCTCAGATTCGTTGTGAGGTTGCTCCTGTTTATATGGCTCATATCTTGTACTTTGGAACCTGCTAGAGCGGCCAAAATGTCTGTCTCTTTGGCATGGTCTTCCAGTCGCAACCGCTTTTACAGCACAGATGATTGATGTTGACGGAGCGACTGGTGGAAGCCTTGTTGCAACCCATCCACGGCTTCCTGTCCTTGGCTTTCTGCATGCGCTAGGGAAGGAAAATATTTGTTGTTGGGGATATTGTTGGCCTTGTTGCAACCCAGCAGTGACAAAGCTTGTATTCCTAGATATTGGTGTTTGCTGCATAGAAGAACCTTTCCGTGCTTCTTATGATTCCGGTGTATCTTGAAATCTGCCTATATTGTTGAAGTATCCAGGTGGTATTTCTGGTGTTACCCAACCAGGAGGTGCCCCATATCTGCTTGGCTCATCAAACTCTCGCTGCGTGTGCCACCTTGCATGATTCTGCAATGACATTCAACAGTTTTGGGATTAATCTTTTCTGCATTTTTCTCGTATACATGCTATGGGTAACATGTCATGCACTGAAGGCAATGTACAAGTTGAACTTGCATCGCTGGCCGTTATTTAAACTTTGTTCTGTATTTTGTATCTGGTTTTGTTTTCAGTTGAACTGATGAACGTACATGTTCAACACTGATGTACTGTTTTTTAGCACTGTTTGTAAACTGAACATTGAACTTCAGAGATGTATGGATATATATAAAACTGACGCATGTCTTCTCTTTTGTTTATCTATAACTTATGTGACTACACTAGAAGTACTCCTAGTTTATGTATCATTGAACTTACTGTGTAACAAGTGTATATTTTTTCAACAACATTCTTTCACTAGTTCGAACTGACGCAACTACATGGCATGTACTATTAGAAATAACATCATACAAGTTGAAGTGGTAGTTGAACCTTATATAAAGCCTAGTAGCTACTTGGACTGATGGATAAGTTTATGTTTTTTGGCTTTGAACTGAAGCTAGCATATTAGAGGTACTGACAGTAACCTCAGCATCCAAATTGTGCATCAAGTGGCTGGGGTGTAATGAACTGATCAGGTTCTTCTTCATAGCAGGACTGATGAACTGATGTACTGACACAAAAACGTAGGAAGCAGACATTACCTCCACTGTACTGACGTCTTCTTCCTCTCGTGGGCGGCGTACTGGCATGTTCTTGGGAGGCGGCGCCATTGATGCAGCTCCTGCTTGTGGTGGACGTCTGGCGAAGAGGTCCGGGGAGGCAACACCTTGCGGGGATCACTGCCCCGGAGAAGCAGCCTCAGCGACGGAGGGAGGCAGGAGGCGGGGATGACGGCCCTGTCATTGGATACAGCGACGGAGGGAGGCAGGATTCGGGGATGACGGCCCCGTCGATGGATCCGACGAAGGAGGGAGGCAGGAGACGGGGATCATGGCCCCGTGATGGATCCGGCAACGGAGGGAGGCAGGAGGCGGGGATCATGGCCCCGTCGATGGATCCGGCGACGGAAGGAGGCAGGAGACGGCGGCGGATCCGTCGCTGGCCAGTCACGGCGCCGCGGGCTCCCTCGCTCCGGATGCCGCCGTCGCTTGCTCGCCCACGACGGCTGCCTCCGGCGGAAAAAGGCGGGTTGGGTTCGGCCTGGGTCGGGGGAATTCTACGGTGGTCTGCGCGTCGCGCCTATATAGGGGGGGGGGGGTAACAGAATAGTCCAGCCCTATATATATATATATGAGGGGGGCACCGCTAGAACACATAACAACATCTGTTAGCCGTGTGTGGCGCCCCCCTCCATAGTTTACGCCTCCGGTCATATTGTCGTAGTGCTTAGGCGAAGCCCTGCGTGGATCACTTCACCATCACCATCACCACGCCATCATGCTGACGAAAATCTCCCTCGACACTTTGCTGGATCAAGAGTTCGAGGGATGTCATCGAGCTGAACATGTGCAGAACTCGGAGGTGCCGTACGTTCGGTGCTTGATCGGTCAGAACAAGAAGAAGTTCGACTACATCAACTGCGTTGTGAAACATTTCTGCTTTCGGTCTATGAGGGTACCTGAACACACTCTCCCCCTCTTGTTGCTATGCATCTCCTAGATAGATCTTGCGTGAGCATAGGATTTTTATTGAAATTGCATGCTACATTCCCCAACAGTGGCATCCGAGCCAGGTCTATGCGTAGATGATATGCACGAGTAGAACACAAAGTGTTGTGGGCGGTGATCATCATACTGCTTACCACCAATGCCTTATTTTGATTCGGTGGTATTGTTGGATGAAGCGGCCCGGACCAACTTTACATGACCACGTTCATGAGACCGGTTCCACCGATAGACATGCAACTAGTTTTGCATAAAGGTGGCTGGCGGATGTCTGTTTCTCCAACATTATTTGAATCAAATTTGACTATGGCCGATCCTTGTTGAAGGTTGAAACAACAAACTTAATAAATCACCATTGTTGTTTTGATGCGTAGGTAAGAACGGTTCTTGCTAGAAGCCCGTAGCAGCCACGTAAAACTTGCAACAACAAAGTAGAGGACGTCTAACTTGTTTTTGCAGGGCATGTGGTGATGTGATATGGTCAAGACATGATGTGATATACGTTATGTATGAGATGATGATGTTTTGTAAAAGTTATCGGCAACTGGCAGGAGCCTTATGGTTGTCGCTTTACTGTATGAAATGCAAACACCATGTAATTACTTTACTTTATCACTATGCATTAGCGATAGTTGTAGAAGCAATAGTTGGCGAGACGACCACGATGCTATGATGGAGATCAAGGTGTCAAGCCGGTGATGATGGAAATCAGGACGATGCTTTGGAGATGGAGATCAAAGGCACAAGATGATGGTGGCCATATGATGTCACATATTTTGATTGCATGTGATGTTTATCTTTTATGCATCTTATTTTTCTTAGTATGCCGGTAGTATAAGATGATCCCTTACTAAAATTTCAAGGTATAAGTGTTCTCCTTGAGTATGCACCGTGGCGATAGTTTGTCGTGCTGAGACACCACGTGATAATCGGGCGTGGTAAGCTCTACATTCGCATACAACGAGTGCAAGACAGTTTTGCACATGCGGAATACTCGGGTTAAACTTGACGAGCCTAGCATGTATAGACATGGCCTCGGAACACTGGAGACCGAAAGGTCGAATGTGAATCATATAGTAGATATGATCAACATAGATATGTTCACCATTGAAGACTACTCCATCTCACGTGATGATCGGACATGGTTTAGTTGATTTGGATCACGTAATCATTTAAATGAGTCGAGGGATGTCTATCTAAGTGGGAGTTCTTAAGTAATATGATTAATTGAACTTAATTTATCATGAACTTAGTCCTGATAGTATTAGCATATCTATGTTGTAGATCAATAGCTTGCGTTGTAGCTCCCCTATGTTTTTGATATGTTCCTAGAGAAAACTAAGTTGAAAGATGATAGTAGCAATGATGCGGATTGGGTCTGTGATTTGAGGATTATCGGCATTGCTGCACAGAAAAATTATGTCCTTGATGCACCGCTAGGTGATAGACCTGTTGCAGGTGCTAATGCAGATGTTGTGAACATTTTGAAGCTCAATATGATGACTACTTGATAGTTTAGTGCGCCATGCTTTACGGCTTAGAACCGGGACTTCAAAACTGTTTTGAATTCCACGGAGCATATGAGATGTTCCAAGAGTTGAAATTGGTACTTCAGACTCATGCCCATGTCGAGAGGTATGAGACCTCTAACAAGTACTTTGCCTACAAGATGGAGGATAATAGCTCAACCAGTGAGCAAGTGCTTAGATTGTCTAGGTACTACAATCACTTGAATCAAGTGGGAGTTAATCTTCCAGATAAGATAGTGATTGATAGAGTGCTCTAGTCACTATCACCAAGCTACTAGAACTTCTTGATGAACTATAATGCACAAGGGATAACGGAAAGGATTCCCAAGCTCTTCATGATCCTAAAATCGGCGAAGGTAGAAATCAAGAAAGAGCATCAAGTGTTGATGGTTGAAAAGACCACTAGTTTCTAGTAAAAGGGCATGGGAAAGAAAGGGAACTTCAAGATGAATGGCAAGCAAGTTGGCACTCCCATGAAGAAGCCCAAAGCTAGACCCAATCCTGAAACTAAGTGCTTCTACTTCAAAGAAAATGGTCGCTGGAAGCAGAACTGCCCCAAATATTTGGCGGATAAGAAGGATGGAAGAAGTGAAGAAAGGTATATTTTGATATACAGATTATTGATGTGTACTTTACTAGTGTTCTTAGCAACCCCTGGGTATTTGATACTGATTCAGTTGCTAAGATTAGTAACTCAAAAATGGAGTTGCAGAGTGTATAAAGACTAGTTAAGAGCGAAGTGACGATGTGTGTTGGAAGTGGTTCCAAGGTTGATAAGATCACCATCGCACACTCCCTCTACCTCCGGGATTAGTGTTGAACCTGAAATAAATTTTATTTGGTATTTGTGTTGAGCATGAATATGATTAGATCATGTTTATTGCAATACAGTTATTCATTTAAGTTAGAAAATAATTGTTGTTCAGTTTACATGAATAAAACCTTCAGTGTTCATACACCCAAGGTGAATGGTTTATTGAATCTCGATCGTTGTCATATACATATTCATAATACTGATGCTCAAATATGCAAAGTTGATAATGATAGTGCAACATATTTGTGGCACTGCTGTTTAGGTCATATGGTGTAAATCGCATGAAGAAACTCCATGTGGATGGACTTTTGGAATCACTTGATTATGAATCATTTGATGCTTGCGAACCATGTCTCATGGGCAAGATGACTAAAGCTCGGTTCTCCGGAACAATGGAGCGAGCCACTGACTTATTGGAAATAGTACACACCGATGTATGCGGTCCGATGAGTGTTGAGGCTCACGGCGAGTACCGTTATTTTCTGACCTTCGCAGATGGTTTGAGCAGATATGGGTATATCTACTTAATGAAAAGAAAGTCTGAAACATTTGAAAAGTTCAAAGAATTTTGGAGTGAACACTGCTGCAGGATGCTGCTAACACGACACTACGATCAGAGACCCTTCGAGAAACTATGTGCGTTGCCATAATCGCAAACGGTGCTGTATGAAAACCATCAGAAATGTGTAAGTTTGCGATGATGGATGCATCAAACACAATTCAGGTTTTAGTTGCGTCTGTGATGAAGGGCATACGGTTCAGTTTAATGAACTATTTGCGATGAGGAGGAACAAAAGAAACGGGCAGCTAGATGGAGGCATGTGCGATACACAACATACAGTTCACTCGGATGAACTGTTTGTGATTAGGCAACACAAAAGAAACGGGCAGCCAGATGAAGGTGTGTGCGATATACAACATACGGTTCACTCGGATGAACTGTTTGTGATTAGGCAACACAAAAGAAACGGTCAGCCAGATCAAGGTGTGTGGGATATACGGCATGCGGTTCACTCGGATGAACTGTTTGCATTGACACAAGAGTACGGAAACGGTTCAACTTAACAAGATGTGTGTGTTGTGCGATGGGATTTCATGCGGTTCACTCGGCCCTTGTCGTGAGTGTGTGACCTCTGTGGCAACCGTTCACTCCCTAGGCGCCTCTTCACATACCGTGGCAATCGTCCACCAACTCTTCACCTTAACCTCTCGATTTGGAACTGCTGTCACATGCTAGCTCCTCCTACCTCCTCCATTTGCCTTCACCCTTCCTTCTGCCATTGTTTGATCATCTTCTCCATGGAGGGAACAAGCCGGAAACGACTCCGTTATTCTTGCCCCGATCTGAATGATGACGCGGTGGAGGACCTCATTGATCAGTGCGACGTCATAACCTCGGCTAGCATGGAAGGTTCATTCAAGACCATTCTCGACTCAACTAATAACATCATTACAAGGAACCCAAGGGTCCAGGAGTGGTTTGACCTCCCCTATCTTGTTCGTCGTGACCCTGCCGACTGTCGCGAGGATGACAGAAGCCTCGCCTTGTGCAAGTTGATGCCGCTTGATAATGATACGTGTGATGTTAAGATGCCATCGCTTGAGGGAAAGGCTTGGGTAAGCGCAAATGAAGATTAGGTTGTTTATATTGGGTACAAATGCGAGTGGGAACTTGTGAATGTGTACACTCATCACCGGGTTCCACTTCCAAAAATCTCAGACTGCCCAGAGGTTGAGCACACAGATGGTCTACATGAGTTCAAATACGATCATGGTAACTTTCATCTACGAAAGATATCAATTTGTCGAGTTCTCAACCGCTCTTGGGATTACACGAACTATGAAGTTGTTGTTATCTTCGACAAGCTTGTTGCCTTCCTTACTTCCACGCCTCGATGAATATTGCTCAAAAATCAGTTTCCATACATGGATGAGTACTGTGATGCAATTCAATACGAGGGTCTTGTGTTTGCTGCCACCACTCGTGGCACTGTTTTTGCATGGAATCATCATGCTTTCGGTATGTTTGTCTTCCACCGTAATTATAATTATTTCATCCACATGCATGCAGGCTAGCTAGTTTCCCTTTACTAATTAATTAACCTTCTTGTGTTTCCAAGGTCCTGTGAACATTCCACCACCTATACTTGAAAATTTTATTCACGAGAATGAGGACGAGCAGGACCCATATACCCAGTGGCGCCTGGCAACTTATTCCGATGGATCACCTCTTCTTGTCTGTATACGGGGCACTGCTGGTGTTACTAAGGAAGCAGGTGTTGTCTCTTATGGTCGCACTCTCCGGACCTATTCCAACATCCGTTGCAGGGCATTCGCGATGGATACTAGTGTACTAGCGCCAACACCTTCTCCCTGGTTCAGTATTGAAAGTCTCGGAGGAAACTCGCTCTTCCTTGGACAAAACTATCCAATGATTGTGGAAGGCGATCTAGCTGCTGTTTACACAACATTACTACCATTTATGAGATGCAACTGTATTTATACCTTGGATATTACTATGCTTCCCTACCGTCCCAATATGGGTGTTGAAATAGGCCGCTTCAGCCTGGATGATCGATCCTGCGTTGGTCTCGAGATTGACAGTAGCTGGCCCTTCCCAGAGAATCACTTCTGGTTCAAAGCAAGCGTTTCCAATGCCACGAGTGGTTGAGCTGAAGTTCATTTCATCACTTTGTTATTTGTCGTGTGAGAAAAACTTTACTAGAATGTTTTGTTGGAAATGATCTATAATCCAACGTGTATCCTCGTTGTCCTTATGGGTTGATGACTTTTTGTATGTAATCAATGGTACATTTGCATATGTGTCCATGAACTCTCGCCTGCTAGTGGTGTCCATATGAATAGTGCTAGTGATTTTAGTTGCAAAAATTAGATAGTGCTAGTGAATTGTAGCTGCATATTTTGACAAATCACAGTGTTACAAGCTTGACAAATGGCAATGTTACTAGATAAACAAATGTCAATCTTTCCAGTTTAAGAAATGGCAACATACCCAAAATGACAGATATGCAAATCTTACCCAATTGTTTGTATGTGGTTGCACACGGGTCATGCAAAACAACCGTTTGCATTGAAGGGATGCAGAAATCTTGCGCAACACATTTTGCCTTGGCTTCTCGGGGAAGCTGTCGGTTTGCATACGGTGTTCTAACTAAAATGTTTGCAATGAGTGTTTTATATTTAAAAACCATTGACGTTTTTTCAAAAGGAAATCGTTTGATAAGTCTGTACATTAAGAGAGAAAAATGCAAGTTTGTTCAAACCATATCTTTCATTCAGTCACACTACGAATTTATATTCATATGATCGAGAAATCGAGATATAGTATTAAACCCCCAAAAAACTATTTCTGGCGGCGGCGGAGGCGGCGTGCCGCGCCATCGTTGTCGTTGTCGTCCTCCGGGATGCCATTGTTGAAGTCTTCAAGGCAGCACAAAATGTTCTTCACTTGTAAATCAAACATCATGTCGTCGCGCGATCGATGGGCGGGGCGCGGGAGGACGGCAATTGGCGCCGCTGAGAGGTAGCGGTCGACGGCAGCGTCCCATGCCACTGAGGGGGGCGCACGGGCACGTGCACGGGCGTGGCGGGTGCAACCAAATGCACGGGACCGGCGCCGCGGTGGGTGGAGGGGCGCGCACTAGCGTAGCGGATGCAGCCAAATGCACGGGGGCCGGTGGCATGATGGGTGGAGGGGCGCGCACGGGCACGGGCGCTGGCGCTGGCATGTACATGAGCTCACGCGGGTCCGCGAAGACCTCGCAGACGCCCATAGCTTCTAGCTCTACGATAGTGCTATGGGGATGGTCGCTAGCGCGAGCGCGTGGATGGCAGCTGGGACAGGAGCGGGGGCAGCAATCGCCGTGGCCAGCTCATTCTGGGCCATGTCCATGAGGCCCCATTCCTCCTTATTTTCTATCTCCTCCGACTAGGAGTCGACTTGAAAAAACTTGAAGACTAGTGGCAGATGATCATTCTGTGCCATAGCGGTGGAGGTCTGTAAGCGGGAGGGGAATGGGAGGCGAACAGTAAGGTCACCCGTATTAAACAGCGGCTCGGGCGCCATTAATGGAGAGGAAGGTGGGCGGCCATGGAAGTCAAAGGGCTCGCTTCCCAGTGAGCCTGCGCAACATAAAGATCGCACGCTTCCCAGTGAGCCTGCGCATTGGAGGACAACTTACATACCTCTCGGTCAGCCTGCGCACTGGACTGCGCTCGCACGCCTCCCATTCAGTCAAGGTCAAGCAGTTATCCGCACGGCACCTCCTACAGCCATTAAAACCAAGACACGTGGCGTCACGTGAGTGGTTAACAGAATGCACACGTTTTAATTATACAAACGTTTGAGATATTAAGTGGCAGCTATTTTTTCAAAATGCCTTTGTTGGCTTTCATTATTCGTGTGCGCCTTCTCTCAAAATGGACACGAAAAATACCACATCATGTCGGGCGCCATTCCATGATAGCATGCTAAGTTTCATGAATTTCCGACGAGTTTTGGATTTACTAGAATTTAAAAACCAGGCATCTCAATGTTTTGCCGCAATCAACGCTGCCCTGGTGTTTGAAATTCATTCCCATTTATTGCACGGGACCTAAGCATGCACCCAAGGAGACAAATTTGATTTTGCAACCAATTTATATGCACTGGAGCATGTGCATGTAGTTAAAATTTGAATTATGCACATAAATGCATTGAAAACTCAGTTAATGCATAAAAAGGTCCAAAGAACCCTGAAAAATCACAAAAATTGACACAATACTCCTATTGTTCTATGTTGACACGAGAAAAAATTTGGAAGCAATAAGAGGCAGTGCATATCGTTTCGTCTCCAAAGGTGGGACATTCCCTACCGAAACCATGATGCTTGTTGTGAGAAGCTCTGGTTTGTGAGAAGCATATACCCAAACCTGCGCCAAACGAGACAAAATTTTTACCACATCATGTTGATGCCGCTCCATGAAAGCATGCGAAGTTTCATGAATTTCAGACGAGTTTTGGATTTACTAGAATTTAAAAACGAGTCATTTCAATGTTTTACCGTCAATCAACAGCGTCCTGGTGTTTGAAATTCATTCCCATTTCTTGCATGGGACCTAAGCATGCACCCAAGGGCACAGATTTGATTTTTCAACCAATTTATATGCACTGGAGCATGTGCATGTAGTTCAAATTTGAATTATGCACATAAATGCATTGAAAACTCAGTTAATGCATAAAAATGACCAAACGAACCCCGAAAAATCCCAAAAATTGACGCAACACTCCTCTTGTTCTATGTTGACATGAGAATTTTTTTTGAAAGCAATAAGAGGCAATGGATATCGTTTCATCCCCAAAGGTGGGACGTTCCCTACAGGAACCATCATGCTTGTTGTGAGAAGCTCTGGTTTGTGAGAAGCATATACCCGAACCTGCCCCAAATGGGACAAATTTTTTAACACGGCATGTTGATGCCACTCCATGATAGCATACCAAGTTTCATGAATTTCAGACGGGTTTTGGATTTACTAGAATTTAAAACCAGGCATCTCAATGTTTTGTCGGCAATCAACAGCGCCCTGGTGTTTGAATTTCATTCCCATCTCTTGCATGGGACCTAGAAATTCACCCAAGGACACATATTAGATTTTTCAACCAACCTTAGTGCATTGGAGCATGTGCTTGTAGTTCAAATTTGAATTATGCACATAAAATGCCTAGAACACCCAGTTAATGCATAATAATGTCCAAACGAACCCCGAAAAATCACAAAAATTGACACAACACTCCTGTTGTTCTATGTTGACACTAGGAAATATTTGAAAGCAATAAGAGACAATGGATATCGTTTCGTCCCCAAAGGTTGGACGTTCCCTTTCGAAACCATCATGCTTGTTGTGAGAAGCTCTGGTTTGTGAGAAGCTTATACCCGAACCTGCCCCAAACGGGACAATTTTTTTACCATGGCATGTTGATGCCACTCCATGATAGAATGCCAAGTTTCATGAATTTCCGACGAGTTTTGGATTTACTAGAATTTAAAAAGTAGGCATCTCCATGTTTTGCCGGCAATCAACAGTGCCCTGGTGTTTGAATTTCATTCCCATCTCTTGCATGGGACCAAGAAATTCACCCAAGGACGCACATGTGATTTTTCAACCAACTTTAGTGCATTGGAGCATGTGCTTGTAGTTCAAATTTGAATTATGCACATAAAATGGCTAGAAAACCTAGTTAATGTATAAAAAGGCCAAACGAACCCCGAAAAATTCCAAGATTGAACACAACACTCCCGTTGTTCTATGTTGAAACTAGAAATTTTTTGAAAGCAATAAGAGGCAACGGATATTGTCCCGTCACCAAAGGTGGTATGTTCCGTATCGAAACCATCATGCTTGTTGTGAGAAGCTCTGGTTTGTGAGAAGCTTATACCCAAACCTACCCAGAATGGGACAAAATTTTCACCACGGCATGTTGATGCCGCTCCATGATAGCATGCCATGTTTCATGAATTTCAGACGAGTTTTGGATTTACTAGAATTTAAAAACCAGGCATCTCAACGTTTTGCCGGCAATCAACAGTGCCCTGGTGTTTGAAATTCATTCCCATCTCTTGCATGGGACCTAGAAATTCACCCAAGGACACACATGTGATTATTCAACCAACTTCGGTGCATTATTGGAGCATGTGCTTGTAGTTCAAATTTGAATTATGAACATAAAATGCCTAGAAAACCCAGTTAATGTATAAGAAAGGCCAGACGGACCCCGAAAAATTCCAAGATTGAACACAACACTCTTGTTATTCTATGTTGACACTAGATTTTTTTTGAAATAAATAAGAGGCAACGGATATTGTCTCGTCCCCAAAGGTGGTACGTTCCCTATCGAAACCGTCATGCTTGTTGTGAGAAGCTCTGGTTTGTGAGAAGCTTATACCCAAACCTGCCCCAAATGGGACAAAATTTTCACCACGGCATGTTGATGCCGCTCCATGATAGCATGCCAAGTTTCATAAAAAAGGCCAAATGAACCCCGAAAAATCCATTCCCATTTCTTCCATGGGAACTAAGCATGCACTGAAGGACACATGTTTGATTTTTGAACCAATTTGTATGCACCGGAGCATGTGCATGTTGTTTAATTTTGAATTGTGCACCTGAAATGGCTAGAAAACCAGTTTAATGTATGAAATGTCGAAACAAACCCTGAATAATTCCAGTTATTTTATGACACACATACAGTTGCATGTTCGTTGCAGATAAAAGGTCTAGCAATTCAAACACCGTCCATTGCCGCTGTGACCCCATTTTGTAATTCAAATCAAGTAGACCCCACACAGTTTATTCTCACCAACCGTATGAGATGTAGTACAAAATATCTTGGAGCACCGTCGGTGTATAGTATGCCTATGGCTTACGCGAGAAGGTGCGTCGGCTATAGTCCACAACCGACGTGTCAAGCACACTAGCTCGCTCCCCCAAAACTCCTGCCTCTGCATCCCTCTCTGCTTCAGTCCCTTGATTCAAATTTTCAGTAGTCCCAGCATTTTACTCCCGCCTCTGCATCCCTCGCAATCTAAAAAATATCTGCTCACCCTTGATCCAAATTTTCAGTAGCCCCGCCTTGTTACTCCCGCCTAGTAAAATTTTCATTTGCTGCAGTATTTCCTCAAACACAACCTCCACTCACACAGACACACACAACCCTCTAAACCATTGGTAGGTCGCCGCCATCACCGGCGTCTCCATCCTCAACCTCTGCCTGTGTGCCGGGGAGCTCGAGTAGCCAATGGCCAAAAAGAGGTTTATCACGGCCTTTTCGCCCGACGCCGGCGAGGTGGCCGCCGAGGTGTCCCCGTCGTCCTCCGCGGACCGGTCCGCCGTCGCTGGTCCCTCGATCCGCCCGCCGCCGCGCCCCTACACCGGTTCGAGGACTTCCCCGTCCTCCCCCGGACCCGGCAACCGACGAAGTGCTACCTCGGGGTCTGGCAGCGGCGGTGGGGGACGTGGGTCGCCGAGATTATAGATCGAGAGACCCACACCCGCTGGTGGCTCAGTAGCTTCCACACGGCCGATCTCGCGGCCATGGAGTACGAGCGCTGGTAGGTCCGCTACCATGGCGCAGTAGCTAGGCTCAATTTCGCACTCGGCACATGTCCGGTCCACCTTGTTCCGCCAGAGCTAGGGTGGTGAGCTCGGCTATGGCGCGGGAGGACCGCAAGGAGTGGGAGCGTCTCGAGGCCGAGGCCGCCGACGAGGCCTACATGCAAGAGCTCCGTCGGCAGCACCCGGAGCTCGTGGAGGTAGAGCGGGCGATCTTTGCCGGCATGGAGGGCGGCGAGGTTATCGCACTCTCCTCCAATGACGAGGTTGAAGGCGGCGAGGACGGCGGCGCGGAGGGCGGCGAGGTTATCGCGCTCTCCTCTGATGATGAAGTCGAAGGCGGCAGTGATGGCGGCGCGGAGGGCATTGAGCTGGGCCCCCAGGACGAGCAGATCGACATCGACAAGTGGAGGAGTGCCTTCCCCAACGACCCCGATGACGGTACTGGCCCGGACCCGGCTCACGGCACACCGTACATGAAAAGGAAGGATTGGCTCGACCTCTACTTCGACCGAAAGTAGTTTAGCTTAGTTTAAATTTATGTTTTATGTTTGGTGATGCAAAACTATCTATTTTTATGTTTGAATGCATGCTACTTTCGGTTGAAACTGCTTTGAACCTGATCAAATTGAAGTTTACAACCTTAAGTTTAGGGGATCGACTAGAAAAGGCCAAAAATTGCTGGAGTATATATATATATCCACTAAGGGTTTTAGTCCTTTAACTTTTTAAGGATCGCCTAGAGATGTCCTTATGACTTGTTTATTTCAGTTCTTCACAATGTGATGCTCTATATGTGCAACTATTTGCTGTGCAGTTCAATTTCATCAATAACAGTTTCAACAATACCACTATGAATTATGATATTTGGTTGATTTTAAGGATATTACAGTTAACATGCCTTTTCGTTTTTCAATTGTTGTTTAGCAACATGCATTGTACTGAATGACTAAATATGCAATCCCAGGCTACATAGCAACAAGGAAGAGTGTTACCTTAATGTTCTGATGATGTCTAGATATACATGTAATAAAATCTTATATAATGGGATAGATGGAATGTTGTACTACATCATTTTTCAATTGTTGTTTAGCTTCTAATATTAAGTTAGTGCTTTTAGGTACATATATCATTGCCAAAGATCCACACTTCGACCCTTTCTGCACATGGTGCAATGAGATATTCATTAACCAGCATCAAGTGACGAAACTGATAAAGATTGTTACTAAAATGGGTCAAAAGATGTCAATCGAACTATTTGCTTACACTTTATGCAAGACAAAGTGAACTGCAGGATGGTAAGTAAGAACCCTGTAGCCTTTTTTTACTGCCTGTAATGAGTTGTGTTAGATGACAATATCTGATTCTTTTTTCTTTTGAAGTGGATCCTGAAGTAGTTTACTCAAGATTACCTCTCAAACTACATGATTGGCGGCCGACCATCACAAGGGGTTGGACTAGAGTCTTGCATGCCTTCTGCATCCAGGAGAGCACAATAGGGCCATTCCACTTCACCTTGTTCAACACCTGGAATGTCTGTCGCCTCTTTCTTTACCATCTATAATAGTACAAGTATAGAACCCCGGTACATCATTCTTTATTTGGCGCTTCTGTAATTCTTAAACATATGTACATGTGAATCGAATAATGCATTGGTTGTTTGAACCTGATGAATATGAATAAAGCTATAGCCTAGTTTCAAGTTTAAATTAGGTACAATTTTAAATAGCATCAATTAAATTAGGGCGAAATTACATTGCGCAGGTCATTACGGCACACACGGTTGGTAAAACACAAGCATTTTTGATATACACCATAATCCGAGACGGTTCACAGAGAGGAAACATGTGCAAGTATGCACACAGTTGCTGTTTGCAAAGCGTGTGTGATGTCAGACACTATCACATACGGTGCGGGAAAACTAAATGTGTGTGATTGTCTACCTATCATACACGGTTTATAAGCATGAACTGTTTGTGATGTGCCAGGCATCGTAAATCTCCCGTGCCTGGAATCTGCCTAGAATCTGCCTGGAAAGCTCCCGTGCCTAGAATTTGCCTGGATTTAGGTAGAAGCACAAAAAATACGACTGTGGTGGCAATGCGAGCACAAACGAGTAGCAAGGATGAAGCATTTGGGATATTCGAGATATCGGAAACGGTTATATAGGGACAACTGTCTGCAACGAGGCTCCCTATCCCCGGCGGTTTCTGGGTCATGTTGGGAAGGACCCCCCTATCGCCCACACTCACTTGGCGACGGTTCCAAATGCCGTCACGGAAAGGGGTAATAAACTGTTTATTTAGGACCAACACACACCAGTGGAAGTGGAGAATCATTGTAATAAGAAAATAAAGTTTCTACGATCTGATCGCGGAGGCAAATATTTGTGTTACGAGTTTGGCCTTCATTTCAAAGAATGTGGAATAGTTTCACAACTCACGCCACCTGGAACACCAAATGGTGTGTTCGAACATCGTAACCGTACTTTATTAGATATGGTGCGATCTATGATCTCCCTTACCGATTTACCACTATCATTTTGGGGTTATGCATTAGAGACAACTGCATTCACTTTAAATAGGGCACCATCTAAATCCGTTGAGATGACACCATATGAACTGTGGTTTCGCAAGAAACCTAAGCTGTTGTTTCTTAAAGTTTGGGGTTGCGATGCTTAGGAGAAAAACTTCAGCCTGATAAGCTCGAACCCAAATCGAAGAAGTGTGTCTTCATATGATACCCAAAAAAACCATTGGGTACACCTTCTACCACAGATCCCAAGGCAAGATATTTGTTTCTAAGAATGGATCCTTTCTAGAGGAGTTTATCTCGAAAGAAGTGAGTGGGAGGAAAGTAGAACTTGATGAGGTAATTGTACCTTCTCTCGAATTGGAAAGTAGCTCATCACAGAAAATCGTTCCCATGATGCCTACACCAACTAGAGAGGAAGCTAATGATAATGATCATGAAACTTCAGATCAAGTTACTACCAAACCTCGTAGGTCAACCAGAGCACGTTCCACACCAAATGGTATGGTAATCCTGTTCTAGAAGTCATGTTACTAGACCATGACGAACCTACGAACTGTGAAGAAGCGATGATGAGCCCAGATTCCGATAAATGGCTTGAGGCCATGAAATCCGAGATAGGATCCATGTATAAGAACAAAGTGTGGACTTTGGTTGACTTGCCCGATGATCGGCGAGCCATAGAGAATAAATGGATCTTCAAGAAGAAGACTGACGCTGATGGTAATGTTACTGTGTATAAAGCTCGACTTGTTGCGAAAGGTTTTCGACAAGTTCAAAGAGTTGACTATGATGAGACCTTCTCACCCGTGATGCTTAAGTCTGTCTGAATCATGTTAGCAATTGCCGCATTTTATGATTATGAAATCTGGCAAATGGACGTCAAAACTGCATTCCTTAATGGATTTCTTAAAGAAGAGTTGTATATGATGCAACCGGAAGGTTTTTTTGGTCCTAAAGGTTCTAACAAAGTGTGCAAGCTCTAGCGATCCATCTATGGACTGGTGCAAGCATCTCGGAGTTGGAATATACGCTTTGATGAGTTGATCAAAGCATATAGTTTTATACAGACTTGCGGTGAAGCCTGTATTTACAAGAAAGTGAGTGGGAGCACTACAACCTTTCTGGTACATACTCCATTCGACCGGAAATACTTGTCATCAAAATGGATAAAAGGAGATGTATCTAGATGTATTTTAGTTCTAGATACATCCCTTTTTGTCCATTTTGATGACAAGTATTTTCGGACAGAGGGAGTATATGTGAATGACATATTGTTGATAGGATATGATGTATAATTTTCTAGAAAGCATAAAGGAGTGTTTGAAAGGAGTTCTTCAAAGAAAGACCTCGGTAAAGCTGCTTACATATTGGGCGTCAAGATCTATAGAGATAGATCAAGACGCTTGATAAAACTTTCGATGAGTACATACCTTGATAAGATTTTGAAGGAGTTCAAAATGGATCAGTCAAAGAAGGAGTTCTTGCCTGAGTTGTAAGGTATGAAGTCGAGTAAGACTCAAAACCCGACCATAGCAGAAGATAAAGAGAGAATGAAGGTCATTCCCTGTGCCTCAGCCATAGGTTCTATAAATTATGACATGCTGTATACCAGACCTATTGTGTACCTTGCCATGAGTTTGGCAAGGGGTACAATAGTGATCTAGGAGTAGATCACTGGACAACGGTCAAAATTATCCTTAGGTACCTAAAGAGGACTAAGGAAATGTTTCTTTGTTTTGGAGGTGATAAAGAGTTTGTCATAAAGAGTTACGTCGATGCAAGCTTTGACACTGATCTAGATGACTCTAACTCTCAATCTAGATACGATTGAACATGGGAGCAATTAGCTAGAGTAGCTCCATGCAGAGCATTGTAGACATAGAAGTTTGCAAACTACATATGGATCTGAATGTCGCAGACCCATTGACTAAACTTATCTCACAAGCAAAACATGATCACACCTTAGTACTCTTTGGGTGTTAATCACATAGCAATGTGAACTAGATTATTGACTCTAGTAAACCCTTTGGGTATTGGTCACATGTCGATGTGAACTATGGGTGTTAATTACATAAATATGTGAACTATTGGTGTTAAATCACATGGCGATGTGAACTAGATTATTGACTCTAGTGCATGTGGGAGACTAAAGGAAATATGCCCTAGAGGCAATAATAAACTTGTTGTTTTATATTTCCTTACATCATGATAAATGTTTATTATTCATGCTAGAATTGTTTTAACCGGAAACTTGATACATGTGTGGATACATAGACAAAACACCATGTCCCTAGTAAGCCTCTACTAGACTAGCTCGTTAATCAAAGATGGTTAAGTTTCCTAACCATAGACAAGTGTTGTCATTTGATGAATGGGATCACATCAATAGGAGAATGATGTGATGGACAAGACCCATACATTAGCATAGCATATTGATCGTTCAATTTTATCGCTATTGCTTTCTTCATGTCGTACACATATTGTCGGATTACAGGTTCCCAGACCTTGAGAGGTTCGAACTCTGGGGTGCAAACGAAGAACTCTCTCTCCCTAGCTCGCTCGCTAAACGATCCCACGGCCTAACTTGATGAACCCGAAGAACAGAGAGACACAGGGGTTTATACTGGTTCGGGCCACCTTGCGGTGTAATACCCTACTCCAGTGTGTGGTGGATTGCCTCGAGGGGCTAAGGATGAACTAGTACAGCGGATGAACAACGTCAGGAGGTGAGGTGTTCTTGAGCTCGATGAGCTAGTGGTGTGAGGATGATCTGAATGATCCCCCTTGCTACGGTGGTGGCTAGGTCCTATTTATAGTGGCTTTGGTCCTCTTCCCAAATGTTTAGGCGGGAAGGGATCCTACAACGGCCAAGTTTGAAGGGGGACAACTAGTACACGCTATCCTGACAAAAGTAGTCTTCGCCAGCCAAAGGCTCTGGTGGTGACACTGCTGTGGGCACCGCGATGACCTCCGTCTTGCCATCCTGCTGGTCTTGGTCTTGTTGCACCGATATGGAAACCTTTGATGCCTCGGACCCCGCGCTTGCGCTTGCCTCCTTAGCACCAAAGAGAAAACTGGCACACTGCGCCCTCTAGAGCCCACGTGGCCTTGGTCGTCATGGCTCATGTCATGCAAACCTTGCGAGGTGCCCCCTTGCATAGATATCCCCGCTCCTCGGGAGCCAGCCTAGTGAGGCTGCCCCAAGGGCGGTCTTGGTGTCGTCCGACTCACGAGGATTGGCCCCTCGCGAGGGTCTTGAGTTGCTACTGCTGACGCTGAGCCATACCGGGCCGTTGACGGAGCCACGCTCGCGGCCCGCTGGCAGGCAAGTCTGGGTACCCCCGTTCCCAGGACGCCAACAGTATCCCCCGGGCCCAAGGCATGCTCGGACTTGGCTTCGAGGTGAAGCCAGGAGGCAAGTGCGGAGCGCCGCGAGCCACAACCGCTTGCAACCTTGATTGACGCGTGGCGATTTATGGGACGTGGACGCCTCCGCTTCCCCGTGCTGCCTCGGCAACCGTATGACTTGATGAGACACCGCTGCTTGCAAAGGAAAATCATCATTATGCACGATCATGGTGACCGACGGTTGGCCTCCCTCTTTCAATAAATCAAGGGAGGGGTAGAGCCCCCCGCTTATCTATGCCTTCTCGCTACTCGTTCCTCCTTCCTCCTCTTGGTCCTTCCATCTTGCTATCCTACCGAGACATCCATGGCGCCGGTTAGGAGTTTTTTCGCAGCGGAGAAGGGAAAGACCCCCCCCCCCTTGAGGAGCCGGAGCTGCTTCCGCCGATGAAGAGGTCCCGGCACCGTCACGACGCCGGGGCAAGGCAAGAGGTGATGCGGCCTTGGTACAAGTGGCCGCTGCCTGGCTACCCGCTCCCTTTGTACGCCCAAGCGCAGGGCTCCGTAGAAGGTGGCAGTGGCCCTCGCTGTGCAAGCCACGGTCGCCGGAACCAGGTTGAGGTCGTGCGGCCATCTGCCGTGCGAACCCACGCCGAGGCCTCCTCGCGTGAGTCCGTGCTGTGGGCGGCGATGCCTTTGCGCACGTGTATCCGGTTCCCGCGGTTCTTCGCTGAAGAGATGCCGCCGAGGGGGCCGCTCGAGCTGTGGCTGCAGCACGCTGGGTGCTACAGTCTAGCCATGGGAGCAGAGGTCGAGGTCGTCTCCCCTGGCAAGATCTTCATGACTCGCAGATGGGGTGAGGTCGCCCGCGCCTGTCGCGCGGAGGGGGCCCTCGCCATCCATTTTGAGTATGACGGCGCCTCCACACTGTTCTTGAAGGTCTTCGATGAGAAAGGTCGTCGCCTGGAGTGCTGCCCCGGAGGAGACCGTCAGCAGGGGGAGGCGGCGGGCGCAGTGCCGGTCGTGGGTCCTGCCGGTGGCTCCTCTAGCAGCAGCGACGACTCTTGGGAGTCCAGCGACTCTCCTGAGCCCAGCGAGTCTCCGGAGTCGAGCAATGACAGCTACGTGCCCCCGAGCTCCCGCCGTGCCCAGAGCGCCGCGGCGGCCTCCGCCCGGCGCCGACAGTGATCTAGATGAGGTTGGCGCCGGCCTCACGTGCCCCACTGTTGATGGTGGCATCAGCGGTGGTGCCCGCAGTCAGGGCTTCCTGAGGCCGTTCTTCTTTTGTTCCATGCGAGGAATCGAAACGAACCCCAAGGGGGTATGTAAAGAACCTGTAATGCTTTTGTTCCATCGCTTATTACTCTTAACATGAGATTGTGGCTGCATGTCTCGCTTAGGCATTACTCCCCCTTTTCGTCGTTGTGGTAGCTCTGGCTCTCTACGCCATCAGGTCCCAGTCCCCAGGCAGGCTCCAGCCGTTGCTGGTATGCCAGGTCGCGATGCCATGGTCAAGGCCATGAGGTGAGTGGCCCGAGGTCTGGTAAGAGCTCCTGAGGCGTGATTCTCAGGAGGTCCCCCTTGGCGTGCAAGCAGCTCCTTGGAGACCGAAAAGGAAGGCTGCTCTGCCAGAGAGAGTTTACGAGAGCGGTGGGCTTCAGATAGAAAGATTCCTTTGTTTCACATGGGAGACTTATCTTGTGGCATGTCGGTGGTGATCCCTTGCTCAACGCCCAGCTTGTGTTTCTGCGGTGGTACTACTAGGCAGGGTCACGCCGGTCGCCCCTTTCCCCGCTCATCTGTATGCTCTGCATCCTCGAGTCCCGACCCTCGAGCAAGGCTCAGCCGCCACTGGTATGCCAGGTCGCGATGCCATAGTCAAGGCCAGGGGGTGAGGGCTGGAGAGTCAGTAAGAACTCCTGAGGCGCGATGCTCATGAGTCCCCCTCTTTAACGCACAAGCGAATCGCGTGGAAAAAGGGGCGGCAGGCGAGGCCACCTGTAGTTGAGCTCCGGAGATTCCTGCGTGTTAGTTCGAGAGAAGAGCATGACTCTTAATCATGCCGCTGCCCTGCCGCTATTCTTTCTGCAAGAAGATGGAGGCACTGAGGATCTTGTGAGGTGACGTGCGGCTCGGGGATAATGCTGCTTGAGGAGCGCCCCCAACTAAATGAATCAGAAAGAATCACCTGGCACCGTTGCTGGAGGGATGTTGAAGCAGATGAAGACGCATGTTGAAGAAGTTGCTCCTCACGAGCTGCCTGAGTCCAGAACCTCGGGAGGCTTAGGGGGTGATGACCCACAAGTATAGTGGATCTATCGTAGTCCTTTCGATAAGTAAGAGTGTCAAACCCAACAAGGAGCAGAAGGAAATGATAAGCAGTTTTCAGTAAGGTATTCTCTGCAAGCACTAAAATTATCGGTAACAGATAGTTTTGTGATAAGGTAATTTGTAATGGGTAACAAGTAATAAAAGTGAATAAGGTGCAGCAAGATGGCCCAATCCTTTTTGTATTGAAGGACAAGCCTGGACAAAATCTTATATAAAGGAAAGAACTCGCGAGGACACATGGGAATTATCGTCAAGCTAGTTTTCATCACGCTCATATGATTTGTGTTCGATACTTTGATAATTTGATATGTGGGTGGACCGGTGGTTGGGTACTGTCCTTCCTTGGACAAGCATCCCACTTATGATTAACCCCTATTGCAAGAATCCGCAACTACAACAGAAGTATTAAGGTAAACCTAACCATAGCATGAAAATGGATCCAAATCAGCCCCTTACGAAGCAACACATAAACTAGGGTTTAAGCTTCTGTCACTATAGCAACCCATCATCTACTCATTACTTCCCAATGCCTTACCCTAGGCCCAAGCAATGGTGAAGTGTCATGTAGTCGATGTTCACATGACACCACTAGAGGAAAGACAACATACATCTCATCAAAATATCAAACGAATACCAAATTCACATGACTACTTATAGCAAGACTTATCCCATGTCCTCAGGAACAAACGTAACTACTCACAAATCATGTTCATGTTCATAATCAGAGGGGTATTAATATGCATAAAGGATCTGAACATATGATCTTCCACCGAATAAACCAACTAGCATCAACTACAAAGAGTAATCAACAGTACTAGCAACCCACAGGTACCAATCTGAGGCTTTGGGACAAAGATTGGATACAAGAGATGAACTAGGGTTTGAGATGAGATGGTGCTGGTGAAGAAGTTGATGGAGATTGACCCCCTCCCGATGAGAGGATTGATGGTGATGATTTCCCCCTCCCGAAGTCAAGTTTCCCCGACAGAAGAGCTCCGCCGGAGCCCTAGATTGGTTCCGCCAAGGTTCCGCCTCATGGCAACGGAGTTTCGTCCCGTGAGCTAGCTTATGATTTTTTTTCCTGGACGAAAGATCTCATATAGTAGAAGATGGGCATAAGAGGGCTGCCAGGGGGCCCATGAGGCAGGGGGCGTGCCCAGGGGGTAGGGCGCGCCCCCCACCCTCATGGATGGTGGGTGGCCGCCCTCTGGTACTTCTTTCGCCCAATATTTTTTATATATTCTGAAACTTGCTCCCGTGAAGTTTCAGGACTTTTGGAGTTGTGCAGAATTGGTCTCTAATATTTGCTCCTTTTCCAGCCTAGAATTCCAGCTGGCGGCATTCTCCCTCCTCATGTAAACCTTGTAAAATAAGAGAGAATAGGCATAAGTATTCTGACATAATGTGTAATAACAACCCGTAATGCAATAAATATCGATATAAAAGCATGATGCAAAATGGACGTATCAACTCCCCCAAGCTTAGACCTCGCTTGTCCTCAAGCAAAAGCCGACATTGAAAAATATGTCCACATGTTTAGAGATAGAGGTGCTGATAAAATAAAATACGCACATGAGGGCATCATGACCATTCATAGAACAGCAACATATACATATATTGTCATATGATCTCTTATGCTAAAGCAACAATTCAATCACAATTTCAAGTATGAATCAGAAACTTCATTGAGAACCAACAAACTATAATCTCAGTCATTGAGGCAATTGCAATTTATCATAACGCAGGAAAGAGTCAATATAAGAGCTTTTCAGCAAGTCCACATAGTCAACTATCATTTAGTCTTTCACAATTGCTAACACTCATGCGATATTTATGGTTATGAAGTTTTAATCGGACACAGAGAAAGATATGGGCTTATAGTTTTGCCTCCCAACCTTTTACCAAAAGGGTAATGTCAACAATAATAGTTCATGAAAACTCACACCCAATCAGCTATATATATCAGGATCTTTCCAACACATTGTGCTTGCCAAAGGATAAATTGCAAAAAGGAAAGGTGAAGATCACCGTGACTCTTGCATGAAGTATAAGACAATAATAAAAGATAGGCCCTTCACAGAGGGAAGCAGAGGTTGTCATGTGCTTTTATGGTTGGATGCACAAAGTCTTAATGCAAAAGAACGTCACTTTATATTGCCACTTGTGATATGGACCTTTATTATGCAGTCCGTCGCTTTTATTTCCTCCACATCACAAGATCGTATAAAGCTTATTTTCTCCGCACTAATAAATCATACATATTTAGAGAGCAATTTTTATTGCTTGCAACGATGACAACTTACTTGAAGGATCTTACTCAATCCATAGGTAGATATGGTGAACTCTCATGGCAAAACTGGGTTTAAGTATATTTGGAAGCACAAGTAGTATCTCTACTTGGTGCAAAGAACTTGGCTAGCATGAGAGGGAAAGGCAAGCTCAACATGTTGGATGATCCATGACAATATAATTTATCTCAGATGTAAGAAAACATAACCCATTATGTTGTCTTCCTTGTCCAACATCAACTCTTTAGCATGTCACATTTTAATGAGTGCTCACAATCATAAAAGATGTCCAAGATAGTATATTTATATGTGAAAACCTCTCTTTCTTTATTACTTCCTATTAATTGCAACGATGACCAAAACTATGTTTGTCAACTCTCAACAACTTTTATTCATCATACTCTTTATATGTGAAGTCCTTACTCTCCATAAGATCCATATGATCTCTTTATTTCTATTTATTCTTTCTCTTTTATTTTATTTTTATTTCCCTCAAGATTATAGTAAGATAATCAAGCCCTTCACTCAACACTAATCTTTATTATATATAGCTCACGGACTCGACTACATAGAAGGATCATAAAGCAAAACTCAAAACAAGATCATACTAAATCTTTATTCTACTAGATCAAGGTATTACCAAAAGGATCGAAGTAAGAAAAAAGATAAAGATAAAAGTGTGATGGTGATACGATACCGGGGCACTCCCCCAAGCTTGGCAGTTGCCAAGGCGAGTGCCCATACCCAATACTCAGTTCTTCTTTGTTGGTCAAGAAGGTGTTGGCGATGATGGATAGTCGTACATCGAGCATAGGAGATCCTCCAATTTGCGGATAATGCCCTTGAGTGCGATGATATGCTCCTTCAACAAAATATTTGCACTGGTGAGATACTTGTTTTGAATGTGAGCTAACTCAATCATCTTGAAAGCTTCAATCTCCGTTCGGGTAAAGAGATTGTGATGAGGTTGAAGGATGTCTTCGTGTGCTACTACTGGAACTTGATCCTCCACGGCCTTCTTGATAGCATCATCCTTGCTGATCTCTCCGGGCTCTTCTCTCTTCAGCTCTATCTTCATTAGCCAAGCATCGTTGCCCTCATTGTTGGAGGAGGAGGGAGACGACATGATGCCTAGCCTTGACAACCCTGGCAGAAAATAGCTCGGAACAAAAACAGGAGATATTTGCGTGGTACGATGGTCAAAACCTTCGGGAGATTATATAATGAATTTTTACCTACCAAAAGAAGTATCTTGCAAGAAAACTGAGTCCGGAGAGCACACGAGGTGCCCACAAGGCAGGGGCGCGCCCAGTGGGGTAGGGTGCACCCTCCACCCTCATGGACGCCTCGTGTCCTTCCCGGACTGCTTCTTATTTTCCTATTTTCTTAAATATTCCAAAATGGAGAAAAATTGCTATTAGAACTGTTTTGGAGTCGGTTTACTTACCGTACCTCATACCTCTTCATTTTCGGAGTCTGAAACGTTCTGGAAAGTGTTCCTTATGTATTCCTTCGGGGTTACGGTTTCAATAACATTAGTTTCAACATTTATGGTATTACCTGAGATATAATGTTTGATTCTTTGACCATTCACCACCCTCGGATTTGTGCCTTCGAAGTTGTTGATTTTTATGGCATCGTAACGATTGACCTCCTCGATGACGTAAGGGCCTTCCCATTTATAGAGGAGTTTTCATGCAAAGAATCATAAATGAGAGATGTATAATAATACATAATCACCTATATTAAACTCACATTTTTGTATCCTTTTATCGTGCCATCTTTTAACCTTTTCTTTAAACAGTTTGGCATTCTCATAAGCCTGGGTTCTCCATTCATCAAGTGAGCTAATGTCAAAAAGCCTCTTCTCACCGGCAAGTTTGAAATCATAATTGAGCTCTTTCATGGTCCAATATGCCTTATGTTCTAGTTCGAGAGGTAAATGACATGCTTTTCCATAAACCATCTTATATGGAGACATACCCATAGGATTTTTGTATGCCGTTCTATGAGCCCATAATGCATCACCAAGTTTCTTGGACCAATTCTTTCTATACTATTAACAATTTTTTGCAAAACTAATTTAAGCTCTCTATTGCTCAGTTCCACTTGACCACTAGACTATGGATGATATGGAGATGCAATTCTATGATTAACATCATACTTAGCAAGCATTTTACGAAAAGCACCATGAATAAAATGTGAACCACCATCAGTCATCAAATATCTAGGGATTCCAAACATCGGAAAAATAACTTCTTTAAGCATCTTAATAGAGGTGTTATGATCAGCACTGCTAGTTGGATTAGCTTCTACCCACTTAGTAACGTAATCAACAGCAACTAAAATATGTGTATACCCATTAGAGGAAGGAGACAACCCTATATAATCAAAGCCCCAAACATCAAATGGTTCAATAACAAGTGAATAATTCATAGGAATTTCTTGACGTCAACTAATATTACCAATTCTTTGACATTCATCACAAGACAACACAAACTTACGTGCATCTTTGAAGAGAGTAGGAGAATAAAAACCGGATTGCAATACCTTATGTGCAGTTCTATCTCCAGCATGGTGTCCTCCATAAGCCTCAGAGTGACACTTGCGTAGGATCTGTTCTTGTTCATGCTCAGGTACACAACGTCTAATGACACCATCTACTCCTTCTTTATAAAGGTGTGGGTCATCCCAAAAGTAATGTCTTAAATCATAGAAGAACTTTTTCTTTTGCTGGTATGTGAAACTAGGTGGTATAAATTTAGCAACAATGTAATTAGCATAATCCGCATACCAAGGAGCAGTACGAGAAGCATTTATGACAGCTAGTTGTTCATCAGGAAAGCTATCATCAATAGGTAGTGGGTCATCAAGAACATTCTCTAATCTAGACAAGTTGTCTGCAACGGGGTTCTCAGCTCCCTTTCTATCAATAATATGCAAATCAAATTCTTGTAGAAAGAGAACCCATCTAATAAGTCTAGGTTTAGCATATTTCTTTTCCATAAGATATTTAATAGTAGCATGATCAGTGTGACCAGTTACTTTAGAATCAATAATATAAGGTCTGAACTTATCACAAGCAAATACAACAGCTAAAAATTCTTTTTCAGCAGTAGCATAATTTCTCTAGGCACTGTCCAAAGTCTTACTAGCATATTGGATAACATTTAATTTCTTATCAACTCTTTATCCTATAACAGCTCCTCCAGCATAATCACTAGCATCACACATAATTTCAAAGGTAAATTCCAACCAGGAGGCTGAAAAATAGGTGCAGAAATCAAAGCTTTCTTAAGTATTTGAAATGCTTCTACACAATCATCATCAAAAACAAAAGGAACATCTTTTTTGTAAGAGATTAGTCAGAGGCCGAGAAATTTTAGAGAAGTCTTTAATGAACCTCCTATAAAAACCAGCATGACCAAGGAAGCTTCTTATACCTTTAATGTCCTTAGGACACGGCATCTTTTCAATAGCATCAACTTTAGCTTTATCAACTTCAATACCTCTGTTAGAAATTTTATGCCCCAAGACAATACCTTCATTAACCATAAAGTGGCACTTCTCCCAATTCAAGACAAGATTAGTTTCTTCACATCTTTGCAAAACTCAATCAAGGTTGCTTAAGCAATCATCAAATGAAGTTCCATATACGGAGAAATCATCCATGAAAACCTCAACAATCTTTTCACAAAAGTCAGAGAATATAGCAGTCATACATCTTTGAAAAGTAGCAGGTGCATTGCATAAACCAAAAGGCATACGTCTATAAGCAAAGGTACCGAAAGGGCAAGTGAAAGTTGTCTTTTCTTGATCCTCTTTGGACACAGGTATTTGAGGGAAACCAGAATAACCATCTGGAAAGAAAAAATGTGTATGTTTGGATAATCTTTCTAGCATTTGATCAATAAAAGGTAAATGGTAATGATCCTTTTTAGTAGCTTCATTTAACTTGCGGAAATCAATTACCATTCTATAACCTGTAACAATTCTTTGTGGGATTAGTTCATCTTTATCATTAGGAACCACAGTAATACCTCCCTTCTTAGGGACACAATGGACATGGCTTACCCACTGACTATCAGCAACGGGATAAATTATACCTGCCTCCAGAAGCTTTAGTATTTCTTTTCTTACCACTTCTTTCATCTTAGGATTTAACCGTCGTTGGTGATCAACAACCGGTTTTGCGTCTTTCTCCAATTTTATTTTGTGCTGGCATAGAGTGGTTCTAATGCCCTTAAGATCATCAAGAGTATATCCAATAGCAGCACAGTGCTTCTTCAGAGTTTTCAATAATTTCTTTTCTTCATGCTCTGAAAGGTTAGCACTAATAATAACATGATATATATCTTTCTCGTCAAGATAAGCATATTTGAGAGTATCAGGTATAGGTTTAAGCTCAAACACGGGATCGCCCTTGGGTGGAGGGGGATCCCCTAAAATCTCAACACGCAAGTTATGTTTTAAAATAGGTCCCTGTTTAAAGAATACTTCATCTATTTCCCTTCTTTCATTCATAAACATACCATTTTCATGGTCTAGCAAATATTGTTCTAAAGGATCATTAGGAGGCACGTCAATAGAAGCAAGACCAATAATTTCATCTTTACTAGGCAATTATTTATCATGGGGTTGTCTACGAAATTTAGCAAAATTAAACTCATGAGACATATCCCCCAAACCAACAGAAAGAATATCCTTATTGCAGTCTATCTTAGCATTAACAGTATTCAAGAAGGGTCTACCAAATATAATGGGACAAAAGTCATCTTGTGGGGAACCAAGAACAAGAAAATCAGCAGGATATTTAACTTTCCCACACAATACTTCAACATCTCTAACAATCCCAACTGGTGAAATAGTGTCTCTATTGGCAAGTTTAATAGTAACATCAATTTCCTCTATCTCAGCAGGTGCAATATCATGCATAATTTATTTTTATAAGGAATGAGGTATTGCACTTGAACTAGCACCCATATCACATAAGCCATGATAGCAATGATCTCCTATTTTAACAGAAATAACATGCATGCCTACAACAGGTCTATGCTTATTTTTAGTATCGGGTCTAGCAATTCTAGCAGCTTCATCACAGAAGTAAATAACATGTCCATCAATATTATCCCCCAAGAGATCTTTAACCATAGCATACTAGGTTCAACTTTAATTTGCTCAGATGGAGTAGGTGTTCTAGTATTACTCTTACGAACCACAGTTGAAGCTTTAGCATGATCCTTTATTCTAACAGGGAATGGTGGCTTCTCAATATAAGTAGTAGGAACAACAAGATCATTATAAGTGATAATATTTTATTCAAATTTAATAGGTGCAACTACTTTTACTTCAATGGGAGGATTATATTTAAACCACTTCTCCTTAGGGAGATCAACATGAGTAGCAAAGGATTCACATAAAGAAGCTGCTATCTCAGAGTCACGTCCATATTTAGTGCTAAATTCACGGAAAGCATCGGTATCCATAAAATATTTAACACAATCGAACTTTGGGGTTATACCTGAATTACCTTCGTCGAGATCCCAATCTTCAGAGTTGCATTTAATTCTTTCCATTAAATCCCATTTGAATTCAATATTCTTCATCATAAAAGAGCCAGTACAAGAAGTATCGAGCATGGAGCGATTATCGAGAGAAAGCCGAGCATAAAAATTATGAATAATGATTTGTCTTGAGAGCTCATGATTGGGGCATGAATATAACATTGACTTAAGCCTCCCCCAAGCTTGAGTGATGCTTTCTCCTTCGCGAGGCCAAAAATTATATATATAATTACGATCACGATGAACAAGATGCATAGGATAAAACTTATGATGAAATTCCAATTTCAATTGGTTGTAGTTCCATGATCCCATATCATCACAAAGCCTAAACCATGTCAATGCCTTTACCTTCAAAGATAAAGGGGAGACCTTCTTCTTGATAACATCCTCGGGCATACCTGCAAGCTTAAATAATCCACAAACTTCATCCACATAGATTAGGTGCAAATTAGGATGCAATGTTCCATCTCCTATAAAAGGATTAACTAGTAGTTTCTCTATCATACCCGAAGGAATTTCAAAGTAAACATTTTTCAGTAGGTTCAGTATGTTGAGGAGCAACTCTTTGCTCTACTGGTCTGGGTGAAGATACCCCGAACAAGCCCCTCAAAGGATTATGTTCCATAGTAACAAGCGGCAGTATATTTCAGCACACTATATAAATTTTTCCTTACCAAATTCCACCTACTAAAGGCGCTTCACTCCCCGGCAACGGCGCCAGAAAAGAGTCTTGATGACCCACAAGTACAGGGGATCTATTGTAGTCCTTTCGTTAAGTAAGATGTCGAACCCAACGAGGAGCAGAAGGAAATGATATGGAGTTTTCAGTAAGGTATTCTCTGCAAGCACTAAAATTATCGGTAATAGATAGTTTGTGACAAGGTAATTTGTAACAGGTAACAAGTAATAAAAGTAAATAAGGTGCAGCAAGATGGCCCAATCCTTTTTGTAGCAAAGTACAAGCCTGGACAACCTCCTATATAAAGGAAAGCACTCCCGAGGACACATGAGAATTATCGTCAAGCTAGTTTTCATCACACTCATATGATTCGCGTTCGGTACTTTGATAATTTGATATGTGGGTGGACCGGTGCTTGGGTACTGTCCTGCCTTGGACAAGCATCCCACTTATGATTAATCCCTATTGCAAGCATCCGCAACTACAACACAAGTATTAAGGTAAACCTAACCATAACATGAAACATATGGATCCAAATCAGCCCCTTACGAAGCAACGCACAAACTAGGGTTTAAGCTTCTGTCACTCTAGCAACCCATCATCTACTTATTATTTCCCAATGCCTCCCCCTAGGGCCAAACAATGGTGAATTTTCATGTAGTTGATGTTCACATGACACCACTAGAGGAAATACAACATTCATCTCATCAAAATATCGAACGAATACCAAATTCACATGACTACTTATAGCAAGACTTCTCCCATGTTCTCAGGAACAAACGTAACTACTCACAAATCATGTTCATGTTCATAATCAGAGGGATATTAATATGCATAAAGGATCTGAAAATATGATCTTCCACTGAATAAACCAACTACAAAGAGTAATCAACACTACTAGCAACCCACAGGTACCAATCTGAGGCTTTGGGACAAAGATTGGGTACAAGAGAAGAACTAGGGTTTGAGATGAGATGGTGCTGGTGAAGATGTTGATGGAGATTGACCCCCTCCCAATGATAGGATCGATGGTGATGACGATGGTGATGATTTCCCCCTCCCGGAGGGAAGTTTCCCCGGCAGAACAGCTCCGCCGGAGCCCTAGATTGGTTCTGCCAAGGTTCCGCCTCGTGGCGGCAGAGTTTCGTCCCGTGAGCTAGCTTATGATTTTTTCCTGGACGAAAGACCTCATATAGTAGAAGATGGGCATCAGAGGGCTACCAGGGGGCCCACGAGGCAGGGGCGCACCCAGGGGGGGTAGGGCGCGCCTCCACCCTCATGGATGGTGGGTGCCCCCCTCTGGTACTTCTTTCGCCCAATATTTTTTATATATTCTGAATCTTTCTCCCGTGAAGTTTCAGGACTTTTGGAGTTGTGCAGAATAGGACTCTAATATTTGCTCCTTTTCTAGCCCAGGATTCCAGCTGCCGGCATTCTCCCTCTTCATGTAAACCTTGTAAAATAAGAGAGAATAGGCATAAGTATTGTGACATAATGTGTAAGAACAGCCCGTAATGCAATAAATATCGATATAAAAGCATGATGCAAAAAGGACGTATCAGGGGGCCCAGGAGGCTCATGAAGAACCGTTGCCATCTCTGCCAGGACTACATGGTGCCTGGCCTCCTGAGCTGCCAGAAGGCTCCGTAGGTGGCGCTAGAAGGTGACAGCTGCGTTCGGCAGGCCGAATGGCATGCGGACATAGCTGTGAGGTGGACCTTAGCACGGACCAACGTGCAAAGGACAGAAACTCTCTTGGGATGCGGCCCCGTTAAGCCCTGGGATGTTGACGCAGGCACGCAGCTCGTCGTCCTCGCTAGTACAAGGAGCTGTGCCAGGTGGTGGGCCGCGGTTGCCGTGCATGGTTCTCTCCTCTTGGAGCGCCACAGTCGCCTTGGTGATGAACTCCTGAGCATCAGGCACTCCATGCCTTGTGCCCTCATGAGGGAAGTGTGCGGTGAAGCATGCCTCCACGTGGTGCCCGAGTGCCTCCCTCGTGACATTGGCTAAGTCAGAGGCCCTCCATAAGAGAGCCTCCGAGCCCAGCATGAGGAGGGCGCCAGGCGCGCCTTCCTATGCGGTAGAGGGAGGCACCCCAGCCGTGGGCGTAGGTCCTGAGGTGGTGCCACTAGAGACACTGCTCTCCTGAGGCTCTTGATAGCACAACTGCTTCTTCTTCTTGGGGACAACCTCAGGAGGATAGGTGGCACCTTCGTTGTCTGGGTCTTTGGCCGCTACAACCTGGTAGCTGCGCTCCAGAGAGCACACCGCATCCTTTTGCTCTCAAGCGACCGTGATGATGCCGCAGCTCCCTGGTATCTTGAGGACATTGTAACCATGATGGGTCACTACCATGAACTTGGCCAGGGATGGATACCCGAGGATGGCATTGTACAGAAGGCATATGTGGGCGACGTCGAAGTCGATGGGCTTAGTGCAGTAGTTGTCGCGCTTGCTGAAGGTGACAGGGAGGCGGATTTGCCCTATCGGGGTTGTGGAGCCATTGGTTACTCCTGAGAAGGGCTTGGCGGGATGCAGCTGATCATATTGCACTTGGAGGCGGTCAAACGTCTCGACGAACAGAACATTGAGCCCTGCACTGCCGTCTATTAGGGTCTTGGTGACAAGGAAATTGCCGATGATGGGCGAGCAGAGCTTCGGGAGGGTGTCGGCAGTTGCCGCGCACTTGAGCTGGTCGTACGAGCTGAAGGTGATGGTGTACTTGGACCACCTTGGCGGGCACGTGCCTTCGAGCCTGGGGAGGGCCGCGTTCACCTCACGAGCGAACTGCTTGAAAATGCATTGGGAGGCTGGGGCATGAGCGCCACCCAAGATGCAGGCGATGGCGCGAGGCTCCTGGAAGCCCCCAACACCCTCGTCCTGGTGGTGGTCGTCGTTCCTCCTTGGTGGTGGCGGCAGCGGAGGGAGGCAAACATTTCCCTAAGGGAGGTCCTCAAGAGGTTGGTCCCTCCAGGCACCCTCGCGAGGTTGGTCCTGCCAGGGGTCCTCACGAGGTTGGTTGCGCCACTCCTGGCGGGGGTCACGGTCGTCCCATCGTCCTCCACTTCTTCCTCCTCCGCGGCCATAGCGTCGGTCGTTGCACTCGGGGCGTCGATCGAAGTGCCCATTGCGGATGGCCCTGAGCTTCTGACAGTCATTGGTGTTGTGGCTATGTACGTCGTGGAAGGCGCAGAACGGGCGGTTGGCCTTGGATGACTCTGGGTGGTCGTAGCCGCGCTTCATCTCTGGTTCCGCTACGAGCATGGTAGTCCATTTGCACTTCACGTCCTTGGTCTTGGCCTTCTTGTCTTCCGGGTCGGTAGCTGGAAGCTCCAAGAGGGAGAGGCATCCTTCCTCAGCTCTCGCGCACTTGGTCGCCATGTTGAACATCCCCAGAGCTGTGCACAGGTCCTCGTGTATGCCGAGCTCTTCCTTCATCTTGACATCGCGGACGCCATCAAAGAATGCTGAGATAATGGCCTCGTCCGTCACTTTGGGAATCTTGACGCGAACGATGTTTAAATGCTGGATGTACTTCTGCAGGGTTTCCCCGGCTGCTTCTTGATGTGCCGCAGGTCACCAGCGACAGGCGAGCGGTCGCGAGTGCCTTGGAAGTTGGTGACGAAGCGCTCGCACATCTCGCCCCAGGAGGAGATCGATCCCAGGGGAAGGTTCAGGAGACACGAGCGCGCCCCATCTTTGAGAGCCATGGGAAACCAGTTTTCCATGACCTTCTCGTCGCCATTGGCAGCCTGGAAGCTCAGCTCATAGAGGTGCAAGAACTCAGCGGGATCGGGTGTGCCGTCATAGCGCGGAGGCAGGTCGGGCTTGAACTTGTCGGGCCAGACAACACTGCATAGCTCGGGGGTGACGGCGTGACAGCCCGCCATGGTCACCGGAGCCCATCATGGAGGTGGAGCTTGGTCTTGGTACCCACGCACCGACGCCGCGTGCAGCGCGGGATCTTGACGTGGTGGTGCTCGAAGTGCAGGAGCATCTTCTTGTGGCCGCGGGATTTCCTGGCAGGTTCCTTCTTCATGCGCGGGCGCCCTGCGCAATGGGTCGCACCGCGGGGCCGCACGTCTTGGTGTGAGGGCGACGTCTTGATGTGGAGGTGGCAGAGGTGCTCCATGGGCTACGTCGCCCGCTGCAGGAGGCGGACGAGGCAGCAAAAGGGTCAGTGCAGGAGAGCCCCCTTGTGGCCCTCACGAGCTCGACGATGCGGTCCAGCCAGTCTTTGTAGACGTTGTCGACGGGGCGGTAACACAGGAGCTCACGTGCCATGAGGAGTGCCGCCTACGCGTCCTCGGGTCCGCAATGAGCGTGCAACGATGAGCCGGCAGGAGTCAGTGACGGGGTGGCGCTGTGTCCGTCCCACCGCATAGAGGGGTGCAGCGACGAGGCTTGCTGCTCGTTCCCCGCCGGGCCGGTGCCGACGTTGGCTCCGGGTGATGGAGAGTGATGGGGAGGCCCGCCGACGGGCACCGTCTGAGCGACACGAGCATTGAGGGCGGCTCGGCGCTCGGCACGGGCTCGACGAGCATCAGCCATGGAAGTGGTGGAGCAGTGGTACGTCGGTCGGCGGAAGAGAGGTTTCAGCGCACCCCTACCTGGTGCGCCAAATGTAGGATTACGGATTCCGCAGACCCTTGAGAGGTTCGAACTCTAGGGTACGCACGAAGAACTCTCTCTCCCTAGCTCGCTCGCTAAATGATCCCACGGCCTAACTCGACAAGCCCGAAGAACAGAGAGACACATGGGTTTATAATGGTTCGGGCCACCTTGCGGTGTAATATCCTACTCCAGTGTGTGGTGGATTGCCTCGTGGGGTTGAGGATAAACTAGTACAGTGGATGAACAGCCTTAGGAGGTGAGGTGTTCTTGAGCTCGATGAGCTGGTGGGTGTGAGGATGATCTAAATGACCCCCTTGCTACAATGGTGGCTAGGTCCTATTTATAGTGGCTTTGGTCATCTTCCCAAATGTTTAGGCGAGAAGGGATCTCACAACGGCCAAGTTTGAAGGGGGACAACTAGTACAAGCTATCCTGACAAAAGTAGTCTTCGCCTACAAAAGGCGCTGGTGGTGACGCTGCTGTGGGCTCCGCAATGACCTCCGTCCTGCCGTCCTGTTGCACCGATATAGAAACCTTTGCCTGATGCCTCGGGACCCCGCGCCTATGCTTGCCTCCTTAGCACCAAAGAGGAAACTGGTACACTACGCCGGCTAGAGCCCGCCTGGCCTTTGTCGTCATGACTCACATCACGCGAACCTCGCGAGGTGCCCCCTTGCATAGATATCTCCGCTCCTCGGGAGACAGCCTAGTGAGGCTGCCCCCAGGGCGGTCTTGGTGTCGTCCGCCTCATGAGGCTTGGCCCATCATGAGGGTCTTGAGTTGCTGCTGCTGAAGCTGGGCCATACCAGGCCGTTGACGGAGCCATGCTCGCGGGCCGCAGGCAGGCAAGTCTGGGTACCCCCGTTCCCAGGACGCCGATACATATTCTTTTGACTATGAGATTATGCAACTCCCAGATACTGGAGGAATGCCTTGTGTGCTATCAAAAATCACAACGTAACTGGGTGATTATAAAGATGCTCTACAGGTATCTTCAAAGGTGTTTGTTGGCTTGGCATATATCAAGATTAGGATTTGTCACTCCGAGTATCGGAGAGGTATCTTTGGGCCCTCTCGGAAATGCACATCATAATAAACCTTGCAAGCAATGTGACTAATGAGTTAGTTGTGGGATGATGTATTACAGAATGAGTAAAGAGACTTGCCGGTAACGAGATTGAACTAGGTATGAAGATACTGACGATCGAATCTCGGGCAAGTAACATACCGATGACAAAGGGAATAATGTATATTGTCATTTAGGTACGACCGATAAAGATCTTCGTAGAATATGTAGGAACCAATATGAGCATCCAGGTTCCGCTATTGGTTATTGACCGGGGAGGTGTCTCGGTCATGTATACATAGTTCTCGAACCCGTAGGGTCTACACGCTTAACGTTCGATGACGATTTTGTATTATATGAGTAATGTCATTTGGTGACCGAATGTTGTTTGGAGTCCCGGATGAGATCACAGACATGACGAGGAGTCTCGAAATAGTTGAGAGGTAAATATTGATATATAAGACGATGGTATTCAGACACCGTAAGTGTTCCGGGAGTACCAGGTGCATATCGGGTCACCAGAAGGGGTTCCGGGCATCCCCCTGGCAACTATATGGGCCTTAATGGGCCAAGAGGGGGACAGACCAGCCCTTAAAGGGCTGGTGTGCCCAATGTAGGCCGAAATAAAGGGGAAGGAAAGAGGAGAAGGGAGAAAGGTAGGGGAGGGATTCGGCCTCCCCCTTCCTTCTCTCCTCCCTCCTCCTTCCTTCTCGCTCCGGATGAATATGGAAGGCGGGAGGCCGAATTGGGAGGCTCCCAAGTAGGATTCCTCCTACTTGGGGCGCCCCTTGGCTGCCTCTCCTCCCCTCAACCTGTATATATGAGGGGGGCACCGCTAGAACACGCAACAACATCTGTTAGCCATGTGCGGCGCTCCCCTCCATAGTTTACGCCTCCGGTCATATTGTCGTAGTGCTTAGGCGAAGCCCTGCGTGGATCACTTCACCATCACCATCACCATACCATCGTGCTGATGAAACTCTCCCTCGACACTTTGTTGGATCAAGAGTTCGAGGGACATCATCGAGCTGAACGTGTGCAGAACTCAGAGGTGTCGTACGTTCGGTGCTTGATCGGTCAAAACAAGAAGTTTGACTACATCAACCGCATTGTGAAGCGCTTCCGCTTTCGGTCTAGGAGGGTACATGGACACACTCTTGAAGGAAATATGCCCTAGAGGCAATAATAAAGTTGTTATTTATATTTCCTTATATCATGGTAAATTTTTATTATTCATGCTAGAATTGTATTAACCGAAAACTTAGTACATGTGTGAATACGCAGACAAACAGAGTGTCCCTAGTATGCCTCTACTTGACTAGCTCATCGATCAAAGATGGTTATGTTTCCTAGCCATAGACATGTGTTGTCATTTGATGAACGGGATCACATGATTGGAGAAAGATGTGATGGATAGGACCCATCCGTTAACTTACCATAATGATCGTTTAGTTTTATTGCTATTGCTATCTTCATGACTTATACTTGTTCCTCTGACTATGAGATTATGCAGCTCCTGAAAACCAGAGGAACACCTTGCGTGCTATCAAACGTCAGAACATAACTGGGTGATTATAAATATGCTCTACAGGTGTCTCTGATGGTGTTTATTGAGATGGCATAGATCGAGATTAGGATTTGTCACTCCGTGTATCGGAGAAGTATTTCTGGGCCCTCTCGGTAATGCACATCACTATGAGCCTTGCAAGCAATGTGTCTAATGAGTTAGCCATGGGATAATGCATTATGGAACAAGTAAAGAGACTTGCCGGTAATGAGATTGAACAAGGTATGATGATACCGACAATCGAATCTCGGGCATGTAACATACCGATGAAAAAGGGAACAACGTATGTTGTTATGCGGTTTGATAGATAAAGATCTTCGTAGAATATGTAGGAGCCAATATGTGCATCGAGGTTCCGCCATTGGTTATTGACCGGAGATGTGTCTCGGTCATGTCTACATGGTTCTCGAACCCATAGGGTCCGCACGCTTAACATTCAATGACGATTTGTATTATGAGTTATGTGATTTGATGAACCGAAGTTTGTTCAGGATCCAGGATGAGATCATGGACATGACGAGGAGTCTCAAAATTGCCGAGACATAAAGATTGATATATTGGAAGGATATGTTTCGACACCAGAATGGTTTCGAAAAGGTTCGAGCATTTTCCAGAGTACCGAGGGTTACCGAACTTCATGGGCCCGAGTAGAGAGAGGAGGCGGCGGCCACGTAGTGGCGCGCCCTCCCCCCAAGCCCAATCTGAATTGGACTAGGGTTGGGGGGGCGGCTCCCTTTCATTCTCTTCTCCTCCCCCTTCCCTCCTTCTCCTAGTGGGAATATGAAGGAGGGGGGGCGAATCCTACTTGGACTGGGAGTCCAAGTAGGACTCCCCCCATGGCGCACCCCCCTTGGGCCGGCCACCTCTCCCCACTTTATATACATGGGAGGGGGCACCCCAAAGGCACACCAAGTCTTCTCTTAGCCGTGTGCGGTGCCCCCCTCCACAGTTACACACCTCGGTTATATCATCATAGTGCTTAGGCGAAGCCCTGTACCGGTAACATCATCATCACCGTCGTCACGCCATCGTCCTGCTGGAACTCTCCCTCGTCCTCAACTGGATCAAGAGATCGAGGGACGTCATCGAGCTGAACGTGTGCTGAATGCGGAGGTGTCGTACGTTTGGTGCTTGGATCGGTTGGATCGTGAAGACGTTCGACTACATCAACTGCGTTACTAAACGCTCCCGCTTTCGGTCTACGAGTGTACATGGACACACTCTCCCCGCTCGTTTCTATGCATCTCCTAGATATATCTTACATGATCGTAGGTAATTTTTTTGAAATACTGTGTTCCCGACAGTGACATCCAAGCCAGGTCTATGCGTAGATGTTATATGCACGAGTAGAACACAAAGAGTTGTGGGCGTTAATAGTCATACTACTTACCAGCAACGTCTTACTTTCATTCGACGGTATTGTTGGATGATGCAGCCCGAACCGACATTATGTGACCACCTTCATGAGACTAGTTCTACCGACGTGCTTCGCACATAGGTGGCTAGCGGGCGTCTGTTTCTCCAACTTTAGTTGAATCGAGTTTGACTACGCCCGGTCCTTGTTGAAGGTTAAAACATCACACTTGACGAAAAATCGTTGTGGTTTTGATGCGTAGGTAAGAACGGTTCTTGCTAGAAGCCCATAGCAGCCACGTAAAACTTGCAACAACAAAGTAGAGGATGTCTAACTTGTTTTTGCAGGGCATGTTGTGATGTGATATGGTCAAGACATGACGATATATAAATTGTTGTATGAGATGATCATGTTTTGTAACAGTTATGGGCAACTGGCAGGAGCCATGTGGTTATCGTTTTATTATATGAAATGCAATCGCCATGTAATTGCTTTACTTTATCACTAAGAGGTAGCGATAGTCATAGAAGCAATAGTTGGCGAGACGACAATGATGCTACGATGGAGATCAAGGTGTCAAGCTGGTGACGATGGTGATCATGACAGTGCTTTAGAGATGGAGATCAAAGGGACAAGATGATGATGGCCATATCATACCACTTATTTTGATTGCATGTGATGTTTATCCTTTATGCATCTTATCTTGCTTAGTACGGCGGTAGCATTATAAGATGATATCTCACTAAATTTCAAGGTACAAGTGTTCTCCCCGAGTATGCACCGTTGCTACAGTTCGTCGTGCCGAGACACCATGTGATGATCGGGTGTGATATGCTCTACGGTCACATACAACGGGTGCAAGCCAGTTTTGCACAAGCAGAATACTTAGGTTAAACTTGACGAGCCTAGCATATGAAGATATGGCCTCGGAACACTGAGACCCAAAGGTCGAGTGTGAATCATATAGTAGATATGATCAACATAGTGATGTTCACCATTGAAAACTTCTCCATCTCACGTGATGATCGGACATGGTTTAGTTGATATGGATCACGTGATCATTTAGATGACTAGAGGGATGTCTATCTAAGTGGGAGTTCTTAAGTAATATGATTAATTGAACTTTAATTTATCATGAACTTAGTACCTGATAGTATTTTGCATGTCTATGTTGTTGTAGATCAATGGCACGTGCTATCGTTCCTTTGAATTTTAATGCGTTCCTAGAGAAAGCTAAGTTGAAAGATGATGGTAGCAATTACACGGACTGGGTCCGTAACTTGAGGATTATCCTCATTGCTGCACAAAAGAATTACGTCGTGGAAGCACCGCTAGGTGCAAAACCCGCTGCAGGAGCTACTCTAGATGTTATGAACGTCTGGCAGAGCAAAGCTGATGACTACTCGATATTTCAGTGTGCCATGCTTTACGGCTTAGAACCGGGAGTTCAACGACGTTTTGAATGTCATGGAGCATATGAGATGTTCCAGGAGTTGAAGTTAATATTTCAAGCAAATGCCCGGATTGAGAGATATGAAGTCTCCAATAAGTTCTACAGCTACGAAATGGAGGAGAATAGTTCTGTTAGTGAACATATACTTAGAATGTCTGTGTACCACAACCACTTGACTCAACTGGGAGTTAATCTTCCTGATGATAGTGTCATTGATAGAGTTCTTCAATCACTATCACCAAGCTACAAAAGCTTCGCGATGAACTATAATATTGTAACACCCCGGATGTAACTTTCCATATTTGTAACTCCGACTCTTGCCATTTTCGGCTTTATGTTATGAGATTCCCTTCGTGGTTGGGTTTTTGTCTTCGTTTTGCATTTTGTTCATGTCATGCATTTCATATCATGTCATCATGTGCATCACATTTGCATTCGTGTTTGTCTCATGCATCCGAGCATTTTCCCTGTTGTCCGTTTTGCAATCCGACACTCCCACATGCACCCGGCGCACCCCTCTTGTCTCTTTTCGTGAGCGGGAGTTAAACGTTCTTGGAATGGGCCGGGATTTGTCAAGTGGCCTTGGTACATCACCGGTAGACCGCCTGTCAAATTTAGTTCCATTTGGAGGCCGTTTGACGCTCCAACGGTTAACCGGGTAACCGCAAAAGCCTATTTTGTGTTACAGCCCAACACCCCTCCAAAACAGCCCAATAACCCATCTAAACAACCTCCATGTTCTCCATCATCTACCTTGCCGGACCTCGCCGGATCCCGCGCAGCGCCGCCCTGGCTCCCTCGCCCACCCCGCCGCTGCGAGCCTTCGCCACGTCGCCATCTGGCGAGCTCCGCCGTCCCCGCCACCGGGCGCCGCCACCTCGCCTTCCCGCGCCGGTCGCCGCTCCTCCGCCGCGCCGGCGGAGGCTCACCGGAGCACGAGTCCTCCCTCATTTCCGACCTCCTCCCTCAGCTCCAGCCGTCTCCCTCTCCAACTCCAGCGAGCTCACCGGCGATCCTCGAAGTCCGCGCCACCGAAACCCTAGATTTATTTTCGGAGGGATAAAATCGCCCAAGTCTTTCCCCCCCTGATATTTTTTATGCCCTGTTAAACATGTCATATGTCCATGCTCATTGATCCAAATCATGCATATGATATGTCAAAATGTTTGTCTCGTTGAGCTCTTCATTTTAGAAGCATTTCCATGCATGTCACTGTTCATTATGATGCCTTTTTCATTAATGCAATGGTGCTAAAAAATGTTAACTGCTGGTACTTATCAGATCATGGTGATTTGTCATTTTTGTTGCATTTGATGTGTGCATCATATGAGGATAAGGTCTACATGTGTTTTGAACTACAAGATGCCATATTTACAGGGTACAGGGGTGCAAGTCTTGTATTTTTGTGATCTATGTGGTGACTAGCACAATCATGCAAACTAGGTTCCGTGATGTTTCTGTTTTCAGGGACTTAGGATTTTGCCGTCATTTTCCTGCTGTTATTTTGATGCCATGTAAACTTGATGCTACATTGAGATCTATGCTTATTTTGGGATACTTCAGTGAGGATCTTTTGAACATGTGGTTATGCTCTATCCATTCATGCCCCTGTTTGAAATTATGGAGTGCTCTAGCATGTCATTTTCTTCCTCTACTTTTGCTATAAAATGTTCCTAGCATATTGTTAACATGTTAATCAATATTGCCATGGTTGTTGCTAGTGATTAGGGGTGGAAAGTGGTAGCGGATAATCCGAAATATCCGATATTCGTATTCGAGAAAATGCCTATTCGTATCCGAAACATCCGCATCCGAATCAAAATGGAAATGGAAATTATCCATATCCAAATTTATTAAACAAATAATAAATAAAATATGGTAGGAGATTTTGACACAAATATGGATATGGAAGTGGATATATCCATATCCGGATAAGATTATGGGAGATAATTTTCAAAATTCTAGACCCAGTATTCCAATTATCCAACATAAAAGCCAAATAACTGGTCAAATTTTACTCTTTATATGATTAAACTTATAAATTATTATGCATTACAATAGTATTTATTCATAAACCTATTTATCATTGACTTATTGTATGTCACAAGTTGATTATTTCAGGTCACATAGCTATGGACTAATTTACTTAAGCAATATGTTGATATTATTCGTATCCATTCCGAATTAAGAAAATATCCGATACGTATCCGTATTCGAATAATATCCGAGCCGCATCCGTATCCGATAACATCCGTATTCGGATTCGTATTCGTTTTGAAAATATGAAAATGGAAGTGGTAAGAGCACTATCCGATCCGCATCCGATCCGTTTCCACCCCTACTAGTGATCCATGCATCCTATGAACTTGCCCTTACCATGGTTAGCTTCATGAACATGGCTTCTTGCTATGGGTATGCTTATGTTGTCATTTAATGGTTTGTGGTGAGTGGCATGAGCTTGCAAAGTTGCTATCACAAATCTCTTTATGTCAAGCTCTGTTTTTCTTCTAAGTCTGAAACTGTTAATAAAACTTGCTATGTTTACATGGGTTCCATCATATCTTGTGTGCCTTTTTGGCTCATTTTCAGTAAGGAAGTTTTGATCTATGCATTTAGTAGAATCATGACATTCCATTGTTTGCTATGATATGTTCCTGTAGCATGTTGTTTGCTTGCTCTAAACGTTGCTTCCTGATGTTATTTTTGACATGTTAGTGTTTTCACTAAGTCTGTCAAGCTGATATCTTTTGCACTTTTGCCGTGCTTGTTTGAACCTGTTCTAGTGTGATTTAGCCGTAGCTAAGTGTTCATATTTTGTCAAGCATCTCTTGTACATCACTGCCATATGCTTTGTTGCTATGTTGGAGTGTAGTAGCTTAGTTTCTTGTTGCATTCTAAGTGAGATCGTGTTGTTAATCGCAGTCTTGCGTCATTCTTGTTTTGCTTGCCATTTGCAAACCGTCATCCATTTCCGGTGATCTTTATATCGATTTCAACCGAAATCATCTCATCTTTCCAGCGGCATACTTGGTTTGCCAAGTTGATGCCTTGACCATTATTTCCCTTCTGGAGCACGCATATGCATTGCATATCATATCTTGCATATCATGCCATGTATTGCATCATGTTGCTTGTGCATTGCACCGTGATTGATTGTTGTTCCTTTGCTTGTGTTCTTGCCTTGGGTACAACCGGGAGACGAGTACGTGAACGAGTAACCTATTGAGTATGCTAACGAGGATCAAGCTTTCGACAACTCTGAGAACTTTGTAGGCAAGATGACCATACCCTCGAGATCACTTCTATCTTTGCTTGCTAGTTGTTCGCTCTATCGTTATGTCGCGCTACCTACCACTTGTTATATCTTGCCTCCCATATTTCCATGTCAAGCCTCTAACCCATGGTCGGTGTCAAAACCGGCGGATCTCAGGTAGGGGGTCCCGAACTGTGCGCCTAAGGTCAATGGTAACAGGAGACAGGGGACATGATGTTTACCCAGGTTCAGGCCCTCTCTATGGAGGTAATACCCTACATCCTGCTTGATTGATATTAATGAATATGAGTATTACAAGAGTTGATCTACCTCGAGATCGTAATGGCTAAACCCTAGAGGTCTAGCTTGTACGGCTATGGTAATGAATCTATCGACTAGCCTGGCCTTGGCTTATATAATGCACCAGAGGCCTAGGATAATAGGAGTCCTAGCCGAATACGTTGGTGGAGAGGAGTCCTTGTCTTTATCACCAAGTCTTGTGGAATACTCCTTCTATGCGGCATGGGCTGCCTAAAGTGGCCCATGAGTGAACCTCCATGGGGGTCCTCGGCCCGTTCCACCTGGTCGGGAGACGATGTGGTGAGTACCCCCTAGTCCAGGACACCGTCAGTAGCCCCCTGAACCGTTCTTCAAGTTGGAGACGCTCCTCGATCCTCCCGAACTATTCTTCATCTTCGGTCGTCGGTCTTGAAAACTGGTTCAACAAATCTTTTCGTCTTTGATCTTGAGGATCGTCGAAGTGAATCCGAAGGGTTTACACATCGGGTATCTGAGGAGCCCCTTTAAGTTCTCGGCCTTTACCAATGCCTTAGGATTATTTTTTACGCCACACCTTTGGTTTGAAGTTGTTCTCGTGCGACGGTGTCCTCTTGCATCCGAGCTCCAATGCCAGACTGCATTTGAGATATCTTTTGCAGCCAAGCACCAACACCGGACTATATCCGAGCTCCAACACCGGACTATGTACGAGGTGTCATAGATCACCTTGGCTTGAAAAGGTTTGAAGGAGGTTATCCGAGTTTAATGCTGAAAAGTTCTCCATGGAACGAGCCATTCAAATTCGAGCTTTATGCCGGACCACTTCCGAGCTCCAGCGATGGTCAGCGTCCGAGGTGTCCTAAACTACCCCGGTCTTTTAAAAGATTGAACGAATTCAGCCGAGCTTAATGCCAGAAATGCCCTCTATGGAGCCAGCGACTGGCGCCCGAGCTTTATGCCGGACTGCTTCCGAGATGGTGCACCACCCCGACCGTGGGCTGATTTTTGTGAATATTTTTGATTGGTGCAATTTACTCTCTACCGAGATATATAGCCAATATATGTATATCCAGTAGCCCTCAAGGTGTGTGTCGGTCTAAACCCAAGGTGCACCTAAAGGAAAACAGAAAACTACTGATCCTGGTAGCCCCTGATACTCAAGTAGATTTGCGAAATCGTCCTGAGGATCAACTCCTAGCTCGGCAGCATACGTAGGAATAGAAACACAGTGTAATACATTAAAGATAATAGTGATCGGTGAATGGGCCCTTGAAAGAGGGTTTTGAGAAGTTTCCGCAATATATCAGATTGGTTCCATATAGGTCCAGATGGTACCTATTGTTGTCTGAAGACGCATTTGCCCATTGTTCGGTCAAGCCGAACACTAAGCACTTTGAATTTTCTGTACTGAACAGGCAACGCAGTAGCCCCCGAGACACTGGTCGGGTGGCAACACCAGATTAGGGGATCGGTGTGCCCCTTTAATATTTATGAATAATGAGCGCGAAGCCCAGTAGCCCCTGAGCCTTAATGTGGGCACGGGTGGCCGAATTAAGGATCGATATCTGTGTGAATTTTTTTTGTTGTGTTTAACACAAACTTCTCGAAAAGAGAATAAAGATCTCTTAAAGGAGCTAGAGCCAGCGAAAGCTGGGCTCACCAAGGTTGGCCCCAAGGGGCTTAATAGATAGGAAATCGATGCCACTTGGGATTTGGGAGAGCTTTGTGTAAGTTGCTCGCTTGGTATTTAAAAGATTAGCTGCAATAAATTGACTTTACTCGCAATTTATGATCCTATGTATCCAAGTATTTTACATCATTAATGCTCGGATCCGCATTGTACAAAACTTTGTTGACCGACCATCGGCTTCCACCTCCTCGGCCAAAAACCGGGGAGTGTTTGTCCTTCTTTATAAAGCCTTCATGAGAGGAAAGATTTACGACAAACAAGGCAATCCGGTCATACGGCTTGATAAACAAAGGTACACGGAGAGATATGTTATATTAAGAAACATCTTCCAAGGAAAATAGTCCTGCTATCGGTTCCTTTCTTTGGGTCATCATGCTTATCATGATCATGAAACCTCATCTCCGATCAATGTGGGAGGAAGATATTGAGGATTTAGTTCGGGGAAAGTTCCCGAACTCTATGGTATTAATGAACCAAAATTTTCACTTCCGTCGTTGCCGACCAATGTGATCCTTTAAGATCACTAGCTTTCGGCTTCACCCAGTCCGAGGTACTAACTCAGATGACCTGGTAGTAACAATCACAGAGTTGCTCCCTTTACCACCTAGCCAAACAATTGGGAACGTAGGGGTAAGCACATGTACCAACAACCCAGCTTTGCAAAAATCTTAAGTAAAATTGATGCATATTTATGGCTTTATAACAATGATTACGGAAGGCAGCCCTTGTATATTAAATACAAATGACGATGATATGTTTATTTTGACTCCGTTGCGACCATTTATCAGTTGAAAGTGGCCCATCATCGGCTTCTACCCCTTTGTAGATACTACGCAGGGTGTCTCCGCAATAACAAGACAACCCTTAGCCGGCGTCTCGGTGCCCAAAGGCAGTTGTGTTAGCGGAAACGAGGCAATTAGATATGCGGGCTTTATAACTTTCACTTAGTCATAGGAGCTTTAAACTGGGGAATCTGGCTACGAGCCCCCGGTTAGTGTTCAGCGACAGCCGAGGTCAAGCCATAAACACTTCGGCCAATGTTATGAACGGCCCATCATTTAACATAGTCATCGGATCGCTGACCAGTTTACGCTTATTATGGCAGTCAGTTTTCGGCTTTCTCCACTGAGGTGCTTAACCATGCGAGCTGGAAGCACAATCGCAGTGGTTCTCTCTTGGCACACCTAGCCTAACAAAGCAGAACGTACGAGGCAAGCACAGGAGCCGGGCAACCCAACTATTTGACCGAAGACACAATTTGAAACCGATGCATATATAGCAATATCTGAGAATGTTTTTGCCGAATCCCTAAAGGTGTCCGGCGTTGCACTGCGAGACTTATGTTGGAAACACACAAATAGTTTAAAAGTGCCATAAGCTTGGAAAACCAAAAAACGTCAGTAAAAACTTGATGTCCGAACAAGATCAAGTGTTCGGTGCCAATCCGAAAAATGGAAAAAATTGTGCTTATGTCGTGCTTTAACATGCCACATCCGATCTCGAGACTTCACACGGGTCCGCCTACGGCTTCAAGCTCGTTATCCCAAAGGCGGAGTACTTCTCCGAGGTTAGTTTAGAAAAAAGACTTTGCAACGACCAAGAAGAAAACACATTTACTATAAAACAACTTATATAAATTTTAAGAGCCCCCAAGTGACTTGGGTAAGAGAATTTTATGTATAATGATTGTATGTACCGAAGTACATATATCATATCTGTGTTCACCCGAACTTTAAACGCGTCTTAACCGACCGTCGGCTTCTCCCTCTTCGGTCAAGGGCCGAAAAGTGTTATGTACTCCACCTGTCGAGAATATCGATGATGTTTCTGATAACCAGGCAATTAGGCCATAAGGTTGTAACAGACAAAGCGCGCTCAGGAAACTTATGCTATATTACTGACGAAGTGTAAGAAGCATCTTCGAAGAAAATAGTACCCTCACCGATACCTTTCTTCGGCTGCTTATTGTTACTATGAGACTTGTGGAACAGATTTTTGTACTCATGAGTTCCGTTGTGTGCCGACCATGATTGAAAACAATAAGAGCGCTAGCTTTCGGCTTCACCCAGTCTGAGGTACTAAGTCGGATGACCCGGTAGTAACAATCACAGAGGTGCTCCCTTTACCACCTAGCCGAACAATCGGGAACGTAGGGGTAAACACAGGAGCCAGGCAACCCAGCTTGCGAAACACTTAAGTCAACATGGTGCATATTGTGGCGTAATACACGAACAAGGAACGAAGCCATACAAGTATAATCATATGCAAGAGGAAAGTTTTCATAAAGGAAGCCCCTAAATAAACGGGGTATTTGAATTTGTGTGTCACAAACAAAGTTTTGACAAGGAATTTTGTCACAAACAACTTTTTGCCAAAAAGTATAATGCTTGGTCGAACCGAACAAAATTTAAAACTGAAAGTTTTTTAGCACGAAAGTGACGTAGCTGGTTAATGTGCTCGGTGTTGATGACGCGATTCGGGCTTGTGGCGGGACGAAGATGCCCATTGATCTGTGACAGATCCAATAAGGTTCGCAGTCCTCGGCATGGCCGAGGTCCCAGCCTCCAAGCCCGAGGTGTCTGAGCAAGGAGTTCGGCACTACAAGGTAGTGACACGGCTCGGCCAATGCCAGCCGGCAGAGTGACGCTGAAGTCCCCGGTGTGGGTTAATGAAGTGATGACGAATCCCCCGGTCTAGCCGAGGTGACAGTGTTGCCCAATCCAGATCATTTACCTATGCATAGAAGATAGTGCAAGCCGGAGATAACAGTAATAAAAAAAGGTTGCATGATTAATAATTCATGCAAAGTGAGTAATAAAAGAAATATGGCCCATGCGTCAAACACCCGACGAGGTAGGACCCTCTTGATGATGCCGAAGTCCCCGAGGCAACCGATCATGTCGGTATGGCAATTCAACCAACAAGATGATCATGCGAGCTGATTTATGCCAATTGGGATGATGACGTTGGCTTGTCGAAGTGACCACGTGACGCAGTCGAAGTCGATCACCTACACACATAAAATAGTGTGGTCCAAAATGAATAATATATATATATAATCCTTGCGTAATTGCTTTTTGCAAAAATAATTTATTTAAAGATATGTGGCCTGGCGCCGAAGTCAATATCGATGTAGGGTGTCGGCTTGATGCGGTAAAGGCATGGCAAAGCCGAATTCACAGGTCGGCCCGAGCTCTGGATGCAACGTTCGCTGAACTATGTACGGAAACTGACCGAACCACCACGCAACCGTCGTTAATGCGGCCACCATTTGATAGACCTATGTACAGATGATGGAACAAACCAGAGTAATAATTCCTTGGAAAAGATAACAAACCAAACAAAAATTACTACGATTAATAGCACGTGGTTTATTTGTTGTAGCAGTCCGGAGAAAGGTTACTCCCAAAATTGGGACTCGATCCGCACACCCATTGGCTGATGTGTGATGAAGCGATGGCATGGCGATGCTGGCAAAGATTGTCTCGCCGAGGCAAAGCCCCCGGCCCAGCTAACGTAACGAAGCTGGTCGACTGGTGACGCCGAAGTCTCCGGAGTAGGTGACAAAGAAATAGCGAAGCCCCCGGTCCAGCCAAGGTGTCGAAGTAGGTCGGCGTGATGGACATCGGCTTGAAGAAGCAACAGTGCGGCCATGCCGATGCAGGCCGTAGCTCGTGACATGGTCAATGCTGGCATGATGAAGTGATTGTGCGGCGATGCCGGTGTGCCCGCTCCGTGTAGTCCGTGGGGCGGCGATGTTGATGATGATTTATCCTTTGCGATGCCGAACTCTTGTTCAATTCACAGAGATGATGATCCAAAGTAGTTGAGCTCGGCGTAACAAAGCGACAACGTGTCTAGCGCAGGTCGGCAGCCGTAGAGCAACGTTGTCGGGCTGGTTTGACACCGGCGCGATGGTGAAGATCATATTGGAAAAGACTTTAAATTTAGCGGGATGTGTTTGGGAACAAAAGAGAATACCACATACAAAACTTCCTTCAAAAAGGATGTCCGAAATCCCATTCATAAAAAAGATGAACTCGGGTCGGATTCGTTCTCACACAGAAAATAGATCTGAAAAGTGATGCACTAATCGGAAGGTCCCGAAGATTGGACGGTAGGATCGAGCTGAAATTTTGAGGGATGGTAGATATCGTAATTCCGCAACATATGGACGGTTGGATCTTCCAAAGGACCTCCGATCTAGGCTCTGGTGATCACGCCCTAAACTTGTCCAGATTTGACAGGGCTCCGGTATATCGTAGATTGCCAGAGATTACTCCATTAGAACTCGACAAAATTTTCCAGGGTTGTTGTAGACTCAATTACGCGCAATTCCACCGAAGCAATCATTAAATCGACACTCAAGGAGGCGGTGGCGGCGGATACAAGTTTGCTGTCCAGAAAAATAGCACGGTCACCCGAGGGCAATGTTGACGTTGAGCCCCCGAGCTCCATGGATGATTCCTCCATGATCTTGATAGAGATCGGAGTTGATGTTGATGAAGGCCCTCATCCGAACATGACGATTAGAGGTAGGGAGCAGTCCTCGATCAAGCCAAGGTGACCAGTCGAGCCAGTGACGAACATGCCGACATCACAGTTGATCTGCAGTCGAGCCATTGATCCTTTGCCGATCACACAACAGAACTCTCAATGAAAGCACCAATGTCGATGTCAAAACCAGCGGATCTCGGGTACGGGGTCCCAAACTGTGCGCCTATGGTCGATGGTAACAGGAGACATGGGACATGATGTTTACCCTGGTTCAGGCCCTCTCTATGGAGGTAATACCCTAGGTCCTGCTTGATTGATGTTGATGAATATGAGTATTACAAGAGTTGATCTATCTCGAGATCGTAATTGCTAAACCCTAGAGATCTAGCTTGTATGGCTATGGTAATGAATCTATCGACTAGCCTGGCCTTGGCTTATATAATGCACCAGAGGCCTAGGATAACAAGAGTCCTAGCCGAATACGTTGGTGGAAAGGAGTCCTTGTCTTGATCACCAAGTCTTGTGGAATACTCCTTGTATGCGGCATGGGCCGCCCGAAGTGGCCCATGAGTGAACCGCCATGGGGGTCCTCGGCCCGATCCACCTGGTCGGGAGACGATGTGGTAAGTACCCCCTAGTCTAGGACACCATCACCCACCTTCCAAGCAAACCGTTGTTTGGCTATTTTACCGCCTTTGCTCAGCCCCCTCTTATAGCGTTGTTAGTTGCGGGTGAAGTTGAAGTTTGTTCCATGTTGGAACATGGTTATGTTGGGATATCATATTATCTCTTATTTAAATTAATGCATCTATATACTTGGTAAAGGGTGGAAGGCTCATCCTTTTGCCTGGTGTTTTGTTCCAAGGTTGCCGCTTTAGTTTCCGTCATACCAGTGTTATGTTCCTTGATTTTGCGTTCCTTACGCGGTTGGGTGTTATGGTAACCCCTTGACAGTTCGCTTTGAATAAAACTCCTCCAGTAAGGCCCAACCTTGGTTTTAACATTTTTCACCTAAGCCTTTTTCCCTTGGGTTCTGCAGACTCAAGGGTCATCTTTATTTTAAACCCCCGGGCCAGTACTCCTCTGAGTGTTGGTCCAACCTGTCAACCACCGGTGGCCACCAGGGGCAACTCTGGGCTGGCCTGGACAATCCGGTGTGCCCTGAGAACAAGATATGTGCAGCTCCTATCGGGATTTGTCGGCACAGTCATGCGGCTTTGCCGGTCTTGTTTTACCCTTGTCGAGATGTCTCGTAACCGGGATTCCGAGACTGATCGGGTCTTTCCGGGAGAAGGAATCTCCTTCGTTGACTGTGAGAGCTTGTGATGGGCTAAGTTGGGACACCCCTGCAGGGTATAAAATTTCGAGAGTCGTGTCCGCGGTTATGTGGCATATGGGAATTTGTTAATATCCGGTTGTAGAGAACTTGACACTTGGCTTAAATAAAATGCATCAACCGCGTGTGTAGCCGTGATGGTCTCTTTTCGACGGAGTCCGGGAAGTGAACATGATCTTGTGTTATGCTTGAACGTAAGTTTCCAGGATCACTTCTAGCTTCTCGACCGTGTGTTGCTTCTCTTCTCGCTCTTATTTGCGTATATTTGCCACCATATATGCTTACTGCTTGCTGCAGCTCCACCTCACTACCTTCTCCTACCCATAAGCTTAAATAGTCTTGATATCACGGGTGTGAGATTGCTGAGTCCTCGTGACTCACGGATACATCCAAACAGTTGCAGGTGCCAATGATGCCAATGCAGGTGATGCTACCGAACTCAAGTGGGAGTTCGACGATGATCTGGGTCGTTACTACATTTCGTTTCCTGATGATCAGTAGTGGAGCCCAATTGGGACGATCGGGGATCTAGCATTTGGGCTTGTCTTCCTTTATTTTGGTTCCGTAGTCGTACCTTTGATTGTACATTGGGTGATGTATGTATTATTTATGTATTGTGTGAAGTGGCGATTGTAAGACAACTCTTTATCCCTTTCTATTCAGTACATGGATTGTGTGAAGATTACCCCTCTTGTGACAAAACTACCATGCGCTATGCCTCTAAGTCGTGCCCTGACACGTGGGAGATATAGCCGCATTGTGGGTGTTACAAATATGTAAGGGATGGATAAGACAATTCCCGAGATCTTCGCAATGCTAAAGGTTGCGGAGGTAGAAATCAAGAAGGAGCATCAAGTGTTGATTGTTAACAAAACCACTAGTTTCAAGAAGAAGGGCAAAGGGAAGAAGGGGAACTTCAAGAAGAACGGAAAACAAGTTGCTGCTCAAGTGAAGAAGACCAAGTCTGGACCTAAGCCCGAGACTGAGTGCTTCTACTACAAAGGGACAAGTCACTGGAAGCGGAACTGCCCAAGTATTTGGCGGATAAGAAGGATGGCAAAGTGAAAGGTATATTTGATATACATGTTATTGATGTGTACCTTACTAATGCTCGTAGTAGTGCCTGGGTATTTGATAGTGGTTCTATTGCTCATATTTTCAACTCTAAACAAGGGCTAAGGATTAAACGAAAATTGGCTAAGGACGAGGTGACGATGTGTGTGGGAAATGGTTCCAAAGTCGATGTGATCGCCATCGGCACGCTACCTCTACATATACCTTCGGGATTAGTTTTAGACCTGAATAATTGTTTTTTGGTGCCAGTGTTAAGCATGAACAATATATCTGGATCTTGTTTGATGCGAGATGGTTATTCATTTAAATCAGAGAATAATTGTTATTCTATTTATATGAGTAATATCTTTTATGGTCATGCACCCTTGATGAGTGGTCTATTTTTGTTGAATATCGATTGTAGTGATACACATATTCATAGTATTGAAGCCAAAAGATACAAGTTTAATAATGATAGTGCAACATATTTGTGGCACTGCCATTTAGGTCATATTGGTGTAAAGCGCATGAAGAAACTCATGCTGATGGGATTTTGGAATCACTTGATGCTTGTGAACCATGCCTCATGGGCAAGATGACTAAAACTCCGTTCTTCGGAACATTGGAGCGAGCAATTGACTTATTGGAAATAATACATACTGATGTATGCGGTCCGATGAGTGTTAAGCCTCGCGGCGGGTATCATTATTTTCGGACCATCACAAATGATTTGAACAGATATGGGTATATCTACTTGATGAAACATAAGTCTGAAACATTTGAAAAGTTCAAAGAATTTCAGAGTAAAGTGGAAAATCATCATAACAAGAAAATAAATTTTCTATGATATGAGCGTGGAGGTGAATATTTGAGTTATGAGTTTGGTCTTCACTTGAAACAATGCAGAATAGTTTCGCAACTCACGCCACCTGGAACACCACAGCGTAATGGTGTGTCCGAGCATCGTAACAACACTTTATTAGATATGGTGCAATCTATGATGTCTCTTACTGATTTACCGCTATCATTTTGGGGTTATGCTTTAGAGACGGCTGCATTCAGGTTAAATAGGGCACCATCTAAATCTGTTGAGACGACACCATATGAACTATGGTTTGGCAAGAAACCCAAGTTGTTGTTTCTTAAAGTTTGGGGTTGTGATGCTTATGTGAAAAAGCTTCAACCTGACAAGATCGAACCCAAATTGGAGCAATATGTCTTCATAGGATGCCCAAAGGAGACTTTTGGGTACACCTTCTATCACAGATCCGAATGCAAAATATGCATTGCTAAGAATGAATCCTTTCTAGAGGAGTTTCTCTCAAAAGACGTGAGTGGGAGGAAAGTAGAACTTGATGAGGTAATTGTACCTTCTCTAGAATTGGAAAGTAGTTCATCACAGAAATAAGTTCCAGTGATTCCTACACCAATTAGTGAGGAAGCTAATGATGATATCATGAAATTTCTGATCAAGTTACTACTGAACCTCATAGGTCAACCAGAGTAAGATCCGTACTAGAGTGGTACAGTAATCATGTTCTGGAGGTCATGTTACTTGACCATGATGAACCTACGAACTATGAGGAAGAAATGATGAGCCTAGATTCCGCGAAATGGCTTGAGGCCATGAAATCTGAGATGGGATCCATGTATGAGAACAAAGTGTGGACTTTGGTTGACTTGCCCGATGATCGGAAAACAATAGAGCATAAATGGATCTTTAAGAAGAGGACTGACGATGACGGTAATTTTACTGTCTACAAAGCTTGACTTGTTGCGAAAGGTTTTCGACAAGTTCAAGGAGTTGACTACGATGAGACCTTCTCACCCGTAGCGATGCTTAAGTTTGTCTGAATCATGTTAGCAATTGCCGCATTTTATGATTATGAAATTTGGCAAATGGATGTCAAAACTGCAGTCCTTAATGGATATCTTAAAGAAGAGTTGTATATGATGCAACTAGAAGGTTTTGTCGATCCAAAAGGTGCTAACAAAGTGTGCAAGCTCCAGCGATCCATTTATGGACTGGTGCAAGCCTCTCGGAGTTGGAATATACGCTTTGATAGTGTGATCAAAGCATATGGTTTTATACAGACTTTTGGAGAAGCCTGTATTTACAAGAAAGTGAGTGGGAGCTCTATAGCATTTCTGATATTATATGTGGACGAAATATTATTGATCGGAAATGATACTGAATTTCTGAATAGCATAAAAGGATACTTGAGTAAGAATTTTTCAATGAAAGACCTCAGTGAAGCTGCTTATACATTGGGTATAAAGATCTATAGAGATAGATCAAGACGCTTAATTGGAATTTCACAAAGCACATACCTTGATAAAGTTTTGAAGAAGTTCAAAATGGATCAGTCAAAGAAAGGGTTCTTGTCTGTGTTACAAGGTGTGAAGTTGAGTCAGACTCAATGCCCGACCACTACAGAAGATAGAGAGAAAATGAAAGTCATTCCCTATGGCTCACCATAGGATCTATCATGTATGCAATGTTGTGTACCAGACCTTATGTGTGCCTTGCTATTAGATTAGCAGGGAGGTACCAAAGTAATCCAGGAGTGGATCACTGGATAGCGGTCAAGAACATCCTGAAATACCTGAAAAGGACTAAGGATATTTTTCTCGTTTATGGAGGTGACAAAGAGCTCATCGTAAATGGTTACGTCGATGCAAGCTTTGACACTGATCCGGATGACTCTAAGTCACAAACCGGATACGTATTTATATTGAATGGTGGAGCTGTCAGTTGGTGTTGTTCCAAGCAGAGCGTCGTGGTGGGATCTACGTGTGAAGCGGAGTACATAACTGCTTCGGAAGTAGCAAATGAAGAAGTCTAGATGAAGGAGTTCATATCCGATCTAGGTGTAATACCTAGTGCATTGGGTCCAATGAAAATATTTTGTGACAATACTAGTGCAATTGCCTTGGCAAAGGAATCCAGATTTCACAAGAGAACCAAGCACATCAAGAGACGCTTCAATTCCGTTTGCGATCAAGTCAAGGAGGGAGACATAGAGATTTGGAAGATACATATGGATTTGAATATTGCAGACCCGTTGACTAAGCCTCTCTCACAAGCAACACACGATCAACACCAAGACTCCATGGGTGTTAAAATCATGGCGATGTGAACTAGATTATTGACTCTAGTGCAAGTGGGAGACTAAAGGAAATATGCCCTAGAGGCAATAATAAAGTTGTTATTTATATTTCCTTATATCATGATCAATGTTTATTATTCATGCTAGAATTGTATTAATCGGAAACTTAGTACATGTGTGAATACGTAGACAAACAGAGTGTCCCTAGTATGCCTCTACTTGACTAGCTAGCTCGTTAATCAAAGATGGTTATGTTTCCTAGCCATAGACATGTGTTGTCATTTGATGAACGAGATCACATCATTGGAGAATGGTGTGATGGACAAGACCCATCCGTTAGCTTAGCATAATGATCATTTAGTTTTATTGCTATTAGTTTCTTCATGATTTATACATGTTCCTCTAACTATGAGATTATGAAACTCCCGAATACCGGAGGAACACCTTGTGTGCTATCAAATGTCATAACATAACTGGGTGATTATAAAGATGCTCTACAGGTGTCTCCGATGGTGTTTGTTGAGTTGGCATAGATCGAGATTAGGATTTGTCACTCCGTGTAATGGAGAGGTATCTCTGGGCCCTCTCGGTGATGCACATCACTATGAGCCTTGCAAGCAATGTGTCTAATGAGTTAGCCACGGGATGATGCATTACAGAACGAGTAAAGAGACTTGCCGGTAACGATATTGAACTAGGTATGATGATACCGACGATCGAATCTCGGGCAAGTAACATACTGATGACAAAGGGAACAACATGTGTTGTTATGCGGTTTGACCGATAAAAATCTTCGTAGAATATGTAGGAGCCAATATGAGCATCCACGTCCCGCTATTTTTTATTGACCGGAGATGTATCTCGGTCATGTCTACATAGTTCTCGAACCCGTAGGGTCCGCACGCTTAACGTTCAATGACGATTTGTATTATGATTTATGTGATTTGATGAACCGAAGTTTGTTCAGAGTCCCGGATGAGATCTCGGACATGACGAGGAGTCTCAAAATGGTCGAGACATAAAGATTTATATATTGGAAGGTTATGTTTGGACACCGGAATGGTTTCTGAAAGGTTCGAGCATTTTCCGGAGTACCGGGAATTACCGAACCCCCCCCCCCCCCCCCCCCCCCCCGGGAATTAATGGGCCTTCATGGGCCCTAGTGAAGAGAGGAAGCGGCGGCCACGTGGTGGTGCATGCCCCCCCAAGCCAAATTAGAATTGGACTAGGGTTGGGGGGCCGCCCCCTTTCCTTCTCTTCTACCCCACCTTCCCTCCTTCTCCTAGAGGGAGTAGGAAAGGGGGGGGGCGAATCCTACTTGGACCAGGAGTCCAAGTAGGACTCCCCCCATGGCGCCCCCCCTTGGGCTGGTCACCTCTCCTCCCCCCTTTATATACGTGGGAGGGGGCACCCCAAAGGCATACCAAGTCTTCTCTTAGCCGTGTGCGGTGCCCCCCTCCACAGTTACACACCTCGGTCATATCATTGTAGTGCTTAGGCGAAGCCCTATGCCGGTAACTTCATCATCACTGTCGCCATGGCGTCGGGCCGATGGAACTCTCCCGCGTCCTCAATTGGATCAATAGATCAAGGGATGTCATCGAGCTGAATGTGTGCTGAACGCGGATGCACCATACGTTCGGTGCTTAGATCGGTTGGATCACGAAGACGTTCGACTACATCAACTGCATTACTAAACGCTTCCGCTTTCAGTCTACGAGGGTTCGCGGACACACTCTCCCCGCTCGTTGCTATGCATCTCCTAGATAGATCTTGCGTGATCACAGGTAAATAATTTGAAATACTGCGTTCCCCAACAACTCTCCCCCTCTCGTTGCTATGCATCTCCTAGATAGATTTTGCGTCAGCGTAGGATTTTTTTTGAATGCTATGTTCCCCAACAGTTATGATCAACACTACTAGGTTGAATAATTCTACCCAGTTAGTAACATAATCAACAACAACCAAAATATGTGTATAGCCATTGGAGGATAGAAAAGGTCCCATATAATCAAATCCCCAAACATCGAATGGTTCAATAATAGGTGAATAATCCATAGGCATTTCCCGACGTCTACTGATATTAACATTTCTTTGACATTCATCACAAGACAAGACAAACTTACGAGCATCCTTGAAAAGAGTAGGCTAATAAAAACCAGATTGTAATACCTTGTGTGTAGTTCTATCTCCAACATGGTGTCCTCCATAAGCTTCGGAGTGACACTTCCGTAGGATTTGTTCCTATTCATGCTCAGGTACACAACTTGTAATAACACCATCTACTCCTTCTTTATAAAGGTGTGGGTCATCTCAAAATTAATGTCTTAAATCGTAGATAAACTTTTTCTTTTGTTGGTATGAGAAACTATATGCTATAAATTTAGCAACAATGTAATTAGCATAATCAGCATAGCATGGAGTGCTACGAGAAGCATTTATGACAGCTAATTGTTCATCATGAAAGCTATCATTAATAGGTAGTGGGTTATCAAGAATATTTTCTAACCTAGACAAGTTGCCTGCTACGGGGTTCTCAACTCCCATTCTATCAATAATATGTAAATCAAATTCTTGCAGCAAGAGAACCCATCTAATAAGTCTAGGTTTAGTATCTTTCTTTTCCATAAGATATTTAATAGCAGCATGATCGGTGTGAACAGTTACTTTAGAATCAACAATATAAGATCTGAACTTGTCACAAGCAAATACAACTGCTTAAAAATTCTTTTTCAGTAGTAGCATAATTTCTTTGAGAACTTTCTAGAGTTTTACTAGCATACTAGATAACATTTAATTTGTTAGCAACTCTTTGACCTAGAATATCACCACCAGCATAATCACTAGCATCACACATAATTTCAAAGGGTAGGTTCCAATCAAGTGGTTGAACAATTGGTGCAGAGATTAAGGCTTTCTTAAGTATTTCAAATGCTTCTACACAATCATCATCAAAAACTAATGGAACATCTTTTTTCCAAGAGATAAGTAAGAGGCCTAGAAATTTTAGAGAATTCCTTAATAGATCTCATATAGAAACCAACATGACCAAGGAAACTTCTTATACCTTTAATATCTTTAGGACACGACAGTTTTTCAGTAACATCAGCTTTAGCTTTATCCACTTCAATACCTCTTTCAGAGATTTTATGCCCCAAGACAATACCTTCATTAACCATAAAGTGGCACTTCCCCCAATTCACGACAAGATTAGTTTCTTCACATCTCTACAAAACTCATCAAGGTTGCTCAAGCAATCATCAAAAGAAGTTCCATAAACGGAGAAATCATTCATGAAAACCTCAACAATCTTTTCACAAAAGTGAGAGAATATAGTAGTCATACATCTTTGAAAGGTAGCAGGTGCATTGGATAAACCAAAAGGCATACGCCTATAAGCAAAAGTACCGAAAGGGCATGTAAAAGTAGTTTTTTCTTGATCCTCTTGTGACACATGTATGTGAGAAAAACCAGAGTAACCATCTAGAAAGCAAAAGTGTGTATGTTTTGATAGTCTTTCTAGCATTTGATCAATAAAAGGTAGAGGATAGTGATCTTTCCTAGTAGCTTTATTTAATTTTATAAAATCAATTACCATTTTATAACCTGTAACAATTCTTTGTGGGATTAATTCATTTTTATCATTAGGAACAACAGTAAGACCTCCCTTCTTAGGGAAACAATGAATAGGAGTTACCCATCTACTATCAGCAATAGGATAAATTATACCTACTACTAGAAGCTTTAATATTTCATTTGTTACCACTTATTTCATATTTGGATTCAACCGTCGCTGGTGATCAACAACTGGTTTAGCATCAGGATCCATGTTAATTTTGTGCTGACATAGAGTTTGACTAATGCCCTTAAGATCATCTAGACTATATCCAATAGCGGCATGGTGCTTCCTCAGAGTTTTCAATAATTTCTTTTCTTCATGCTCTGAAAGGTTAGCACTAATAATAATAATAGGATATATCTTCTTTTCACCAAGATAAGCATATTTCAGAGTGACAGGCAATTGTTTAAGATCGAACAAAGGATCACTCTTGGGTGGTAGAGGATCTCCAAGAGTCTCAATAGGCAAATTGTTTTTCAAAACAGGCATTTGCTTAAAGAAATCTCATCTAATTCTTTGTTTTTCATTCATGAACATATCATTTCCATGGTCTATCAAATATTGTTCTAAAGGGTCTATAGGAGGCACGACAATAGAAGCGAGACCAATACTTTCATCTGTACTAGGAAATTCCTTATCATGGGGTTGTGTATGAAATTTGGAGAAGTTAAACTCATGAGGCACATCCCCGAAACTTACACTAACAGTTTATTTCTCACAATCTATCTTAGCATTAACAGTTTTCAAGAAACGTCTACCAAATATAATGGGATGAAATCATCTTGTGGGGAACCAAGAACTAGAAAATCAGTAGGGTATTTTATTTTCCCACACAAGACTTCAACATCTCTAATAATCCCAATTGGTGAGATAGTATCTCTATTCGCAAGCTTAATAGTATCATCAATATCTTCTATTTCTGCAGGTGAAATATCATTCATAATTTCTTGAGACAAAGTAAAAGGAATTGCACTCACACTAGCACCCAAATCACAAAAGCCATGATAGAAATGATCTCCTATCTTAACAGAAATAGCAGGCATGCCAACAATAGGTCTATGTTTATCTTTATCATTGGGTTTAACAATTCTAGCAGCTTCGTCAAAGAAATAAATAGCATGCCCATCAATATCATCGACCAAGAGATCCTTAACAATAGCAATACTAGGTTCAACTTTAATTTGTTCAGGGCGTGTAGGTGCTCTAGTATAACTCTTATGAACAACAGCTGAAGCTTTAGCATGTTCTTTATTCTAACAGGAAAAGGTGGTTTCTCAATGTAAGTAGTAGGAATAACCGGATCAACATTTTAAGTAATGGTTTCTTATTCAGCTTTAATAGGTTCTTGAAAGTGCAACTATCCCTAGGTGGTTTTGGTAATTCATAACAACATATAGCTCATTGAGCTAATGCTATTCCAAGATGACTATTTCAGGAAAGCTCAATGATTGGCATGGCATGGATGTGAAAGTGGAACCCTCAAAATGCTAAGGACAAAGGATTGGCTCAAGCTCAAAAGCTCAAGACTCTTCATTTTATATTTTAGTGATCCAAGATCACATTGAGTCTTTAGGAAAAGCCAATACTATCAAGGAGGGATGAGGTGTTGCTTAATGAGCCTCTTGCTTCATGTGCTTAGTGATATGCTCCAAAACCCTCAACTACTTTCCCATATCCACATATGACCTAAACCCTAAGCCAAACTCGGTCCTACCGATTCTTTCTATCCGGTGCCACCGAGTTTCACTTGTCATAAGCCACTGCCAAACCCTAGCAATTCGGTTCTACCGATAGGGATCTCGGTCACCGAGATGGGATTGCAAACTCTCTGTTTCCCTTTCGTAACTTTTCGGTCTCACCGAAAGAGCGGATCGGTCCCACCGAGATTGCAATGTAAATTCAGTGTTTCCTTTTTGTAACTTTTCGGTCTCACCGAAAGAGCAAATCGGTCCCACCGAGTTTGCCTGACCAACTCTCTGGTTAGCTAATTACCAAAATCGGTCTCACCGAGTTTGTGTAATCGGTCTCACCGAGATTACGTTATGCCCAAACCCTAACCATATCGGTCCTACCGAGTTGCATGTCAGTACCACCGAAAATCTCTAACGGTCACTAGGTTTACCTTTTCGGTCCGACCGAGTTTGTTGATTCGGTCCCACCGAGATTGGAAAACTGTGTGTAACGGTTGGATTTTGTGTGGAGGCTATATATACCCCTCCACCTCCTCTTCATTCGTGGAGAGAGCCATCAGAACACATACACAATTCCAACTCATATGTTCTGAGAGAGAACCACCTACTCATGTGTTGAGACCAAGATATTCCATTCCTACCATATGAATCTTGATCTCTAGCCTTCCCGAAGTTGCTTTCCACTCAAATCTTCTTTCCACAAAATCCAAATCCTATGAGAGAGAGTTGAGTGTTGGGGAGACTATCATTTGAAGCACAAGAGCAAGGAGTTCATTACCTACACACCATTTGTTACTTCTTGGAGAGTGGTGTCTCCTAGATTGGCTAGGTGTCACTTGGGAGCCTCCAACAAGATTGTGGAGTTGAACCAAGGAGTTTGTAAGGGCAAGGAGATCGCCTACTTCGTGAAGATCTACCGCTAGTGAGGCAAGTCCTTCGTGGGCGATGGCCATGGTGGGATAGACAAGGTTGCTTCTTCGTGGACCCTTTGTGGGTGGTTGCTTCTTCGTGGACCCTTCGTGGGTGGAGCCCTCTGTGGACTCGCGCAACCGTTACCCTTCGTGGGTGGAGCCCTCCGTGGACTCGCGCAACCGTTACCCTTCGTGGGTTGAAGTCTCCATCAACGTGGATGTAGGATAGCACCACCTATCCGAACCACGGGAAAAACATCCGTGTCTCCAATTGTGTTTGAATTCTCCGAATCCTTCCCTTTACATTCTTGCAAGTTGCATGCTTTACTTTCCGCTGCTAATATACTCTTTGCATGCTTGCTTGAATTGTGTGATGATTGCTTGACTTGTCCTACAATAGCTAAAATCTGATTTGGTCAAGTAGTCTAATCACCCCCCCTCTAGACATACTTTCGATCCTACAAGTGGTATCAGAGCTTTGGTCTCCATTTGCTTTGATCTCCATAGCTTTTGGTGGTCATAGCCTTGGTTTCACAACCTAGGAGAGTATGGCGTCTAGCGAGGGAAATTATCACCGTAGAGGTCCTTACTTTGATGGTACTAATTTTGCTAGTTGGAAGCATAAAATGAAAATGCATATTCTTGGACATAACCCTGCCGTTTGGGCTATTGTGTGTGTTGGTTTGCAAGGTGACTTCTTTGATGGGAAAGAACCAAACCGTGAAGCTACCACGGATGAGTTGAAGATGTTGCAATACAATGCTC